>NC_142872.1:168664500-168831000 GCF_051225735.1 Oryctolagus cuniculus
TCGCCCTGAGGTCGGGCTCCAGCCCCCAAGTCCCTCACGGGGTGGGCGTGGCCTGCCCTCCGGGGAGGAGTGGGCGTGGCTGCGCCGGCGGCCATAGCACACCTGTGCCCGGCGAAGGTGGGTGGGGCTTGTCCTCAGGTAACTCGTAGGGGCACCCGGGCTGGGGCAGTCCGGGGAGCCAGTCCCTCGGACACGAGCCTCCCTGGCCGGCGCGTGGGAAAGCGGGGTCCCGGGGAAGCCCGGGTCAGCCCGGGTCTGAGCGCCCTGGGGCCGCCTCCTGAGCGGGCTCTGCGATTGGAACAGCGTTTTATGGCCTGCGGAGCGCAGCCCGCGAACCCGGGACTCCGAAGACGCACGGATTCAGTGCGGGCGCGCGGCGCCTACCGCGAAGGCGGGCGCTGTCGCCCGCACGCCGTGCGTGCCGCTCACGCCACTGAAAGCACCGGAGATGAGGTCAGCGCGCAGCGAAGTTTAATGGAGCTGCTCCGGCTCGGATACGGCGGCTTCCCCGTGACCAGGGTGTGCGGGCCCGGCCTCCAGCAGCGAAGCTCACGCAGGGGAGGCCCTCGCGTTGCGGGAACGCGAGGGGCGGGGCGTCGCGCGCGGACCCCGCGCCTCCCTGGAGCGCAGTGCGGGAGATGCGCCGTCCTCCTTCCCTGGCCCCGACCCCCACGGCCACCCGCCCCGCCAGGCCCAGGGAGGGCGTGGCCTCCGCGGCCCCGCTCCCGCCCCGCGCCCGGTGACCTTGGGTCGCGAGCCCCTCACCTGACGCTCCGGCAGCCGGCGGCTCCCCGCGGCGCTCGGGCGGCCCGCGCACGCGCGCCGGATCCGCGCCGCTCGTCCGGGGCTGACGTCGCGGGCACGGGCCAATCCCTGGGCGCTCCAGGCGGGCGCGGGGGGCCGGGCGGCGCGGGCGCGGGGAGAGGGGCACCGCCGGGCTGCGGGGCTGCGGCGGCACCACGGACAGCTCCGGCGGGATTGGGGCGGGGCGCGCCTCCGCGGCGCACGCGCGCTGGGAAAGCAGTCGGGGGCGGGGGGGCGCGGGGCGGAGGCGCCGGGGCCGCGGGGGTCCTCCTAGGCGGGCGGGTCGGCGAGCAGCAGCGGGGCCAGGTCCATGGTGAGGGCGAGGCGGCGGCCTTGCCAGTGGATGTGCGAGGGCGCGGCGGGGGCGCCGGGCGCGGTCTCGAAGGCGGCGCTGAGCTCCTGGGCCAGCGCGGAGCGCACCAGCCCCACGCCGCCCGCGCGCTCGGGCGCGGGGTGGTACAGGCGCCCGTTGGCCGCCAGGGGCAGCAAGCGCGCCGGCTCGAAGGGCACGGTCAGCGCCTCACCCCCGCCGCAGTAGGACAGGCGCGCGGGCCCGCGGCCCGGAGCCAGCAGGTGCGTGAAGACCACGGGCCGGTCGTCGCAGCGCAGGAAGTTGCGCTCTCGGCCGCAGGGCGACAGGAAGGGGAAGGCGGCCTCGTAGCGCCCGCTGCGGTTGGGTCTCAGGCGGGAGAAGAAGGTGACCAGGAACTGCGGGTCTGGGAGGACAGGGGCGCGTTCGCTCAGCACGCGGGCCCGGGCTGCGGGCCTGCGGCGGGGCGCGGCGGGGGCGCGGCGGTACCTTTGAAGCAGGTGGTGAAGTTCTTCATTTTGGAATCGTCCAGGAAGAGCTGCGGAAGGACGGGCCGCGGCCACGCGCGTTACAGCCGGGAACCGCACCTACGCCGCAGCCTGGCCGGCCGCGCTCCGTGCCCTGGGCCCCGCCCGCAGGTGTGTGGCCAGCAGTGCCGCCTCCTCCGCGAAGGCCGCCCGGCCCGCCTCCCGCCGACGGAGACGCGGCCCCGACCCCGACCCCGCGCACCTGCCCCTGGTGATCCACGTAGTAGAAGTACTCGCGCGTGCGCGGCTCGGGGCTCTGGCCCTGCGTGTAGGAGGCGCCCCCGTCCCTGCTGCAAGCCCCGGCCCCTCGTGACTGCGCCTGCACCCGCGCCCAGCTCCAGGCCACGGCCCGCAGCGCCCCGCACGGCGGCCACATCCTCCCTCCACGCCGGAAGCGGCCGCAGATCCCGCGAGGGCGGTGTCGCGCGAGCGCAGGTCCCCGCGCGCTTGGCCCGGCGCTCTCCGTTCCGCGGCGGCCGCGTTCCCGCCCCGCCCGCCCGCCGCCGCCGCCGCCGCCGCGCGAGTCCCGAAGGAAGGCGAGGAGCGCGGGCGAGTGCGGCCGCTTTATTCACTCCGCGGGCCTCGGCTCCATGCGTCGGGCGAGCCCGGGCCAGCGCGGAGTCCTTGGTTAATAAATAAAGGCTCGACTCTAAAAATCCGCGTAGAAAAGGCGGGGGCGCGGGGCCGCCCGCGTCGCGCGGCTGCGGGCCCGGAAGGCACTTCCCCGCGGCCGGCGCTACAGCACGCCCTCCATGAAGCCGGTGTCCAGGTGCTGGATGAGCACGCGCAGGAAGGACATCTCCTTGCGCGTGTTCTCGAAGATGACGCGCGGGTCGTCGGAGCGGCAGCGCAGGCAGTTGGGCGCCATCACCATGGCCAGGTTGCTCACGTCCATCTTGGTGGCCGCCACGTTGGCCGGCTGCGCGAACACCTGTGGGGAGCCGAGGGTGGGCCGGGGCCGTGCGGGCGCGCGCGTGCGCGGCGGGGCCCCCGCGTACCTGCAGGAATCGGATGAGGTAGCAGAGCACCATGCGGTTGATGCGGGGCAGCGCGTGCACCACGGCCACGGCGGCCTCGGGGCTCTCGTAGTGCGCGATGCACTGGTCGTAGAACTCGTGCGGGATCAGGGGCTCCTCCAGCTCCCGGTACCACAGCTTCAGCAGCGACGCTGCGGGCACAGCGAGCTCAGCGGGGCGGGGAAGCGTGCAGGGGTGGCTGGGCCGGGGCCAGGAGGGGTCCGCAGTGGGCAGGGGCTCCTGGCGCTAGGGGTGGGGGTGGAAGGAGGCCTGGAGATGCGGCCACACGAGAGGGAGTGGACAGAGGCCTCGGCCACGTGGCTGGCTAAGCTCTGGGGTTCTCGGACCACTGTGGGTCTTGCCGCTGGGTGGCTGGGGCTCACCGGGGACGTGGGGGTCCTCCAGGCCGGTGGGCACCTTCCACTGGTCCACCTGCAGCTTCAGGGCGTTCACCTCGTCGATGTCCCCGGGGACCCTGGCAGCACGAGGTCGCAGTGCAGGTCAGCTGGCCTCCAGGCCCCCACCCCTGCTTGGGCCCTCTGCAGGGCCACCCCTGCAGGCTTCTGCCCCCTGGTCCAGTGGGGTCAACCCCTGGCCACAGGCGGGAACTGTGCTTGGCTGCTCCCCCAGACCCTGCCCCTGGCCGGCTGTGCTGCCCTCAGGACCAGTGCCCTGCACTGCCTCCCGTGGCCTGCCGGGTCCTCATGGCCCCCCTTCCTTCTGCAGTGCGGCAGGGCCACAGAAGCAGCCCCACCCCAGCCAGGGACGCTGCAGCACCTGAAAATGCCCTCGGTCTGGTCACCGTTGAGTGCCAGCACCTCCTCGGAGAGCCGCGTCTGCACCCAGGGCAGCTGCCGGTCAGGGTAGCGCTCCTTCTGCATGCTCAGGACCTCCTGCAGGGCGCTGCCGAACATGGACGGGCTGAACACCGCATTCTTGGCGTGCCGGATCTCCTCCACGTTGGGTTTCTTCAGCCCCTGTGGACAAAGCACAGCCCCCCACGTCCCAGGTGCTTGCCCTTGGCTCAGCTGCCTCCCTGTGAACCCCAGGCTTCTGCCCAACCAGAGCCAGGAGCAGCCCCAGCTTCCTGGCCGAGTCCCCGCAGCCTTCCTGCAGGGCCAGCCCAAGGCTGCAAGTGGCCCTCTGGTCACGGGTCGGGGGTGGCCAGTCCTGCAGGGCCAGCCTGGCACGTCAGGCTAGCTGCCCTGGGCCGGGAAGGCAGTGGGGCAGGTGCTGAGGGGGGCTGGCTGCTGCGGTGCCAGGGCCGTCAGGCCGGGATCCAGCTCTGGGGCTGTTGCGTGTCGAGATGCGGGAGCCGTGTGCGCTGTGGGGCGTGGGGTGGGGAGGCCTTGGCCATTGGTCCCCAGGGACAGAGCTTTTCTGCGCCTTTGGGCACGTGCCCCCCTCCCCAGCCCTGCTGTACCTTCTTGGCGCCCGTCAGGGCCGCCTTCTGCAGCTTGTGGTAGCAGTACTTGGCGTAGGTGCTGATTGCCACCCCTGGAAAGAAGGGGCGCGGGTCAGCCTGGGTGGACACACCCCGCTCCAGGGCTGAGGCCAGGGTGGCTTCCCCACTTCCGGAGGGTCCCCCTCTGCCCGGCCACCCACCCTCCTGTGCCCAGGCAGGCAGGGGAAGGGCCGAGACTGCCCCAGGCACCTCCCTGGCAGGAGCATGGAGCGCATAGCACAGCACGCCAAACTCTGCAGTCCAGGGCTGCCCGGGGAGGTGCCCACCGCCTCCTGAGGGCCGCAGGCGGCCAGCAGAGGACCCAGCCTCCTTTCTCAAGGGAGGGGCTTTCTGAGGCTCAGCCCCCACCCACAGCAGGGCTCTAAGGTGGCCTTGGAGCCTGCACCTGTGGGCTCACGAACCTGAGGCCGAGGCCCTCCAGGCGCCGGGGGTGGGGGGGGAGGGGAGCTGGGGACAGCCCTCCTGGGTGGGTCCTGGGTGCGGGTGGCACCTTCGGGGCTTGGGCAGGGAAGGTGAGGAAAGTGGGCACTGTCCCAGGCCAGGGGACACCTGGGATGGACCCTGTGCTTCCAGGCAACAGCCGCGCCCCCTCGGGCCCTGCCGGGCGTCTGGACTCCCATGGGACCCGGACCATCTGCCCTGGAAGGGAAGCAGGTTCTCGTGGGTGTCTGCAGGGACACAGATGTCTTAGTCCAGCAGAGCATTTCCGTATCTAATGAAGAGGTTCTGGGCTCTCAGAATGGTCTTGGCCAAGCTGCAGCAGGTCCTGGGAGAAGACCCTGGTTCTAGCCTCAGCCAGGTTAGGATGCAGAGCCCAGAACCTCTGCCATGTGCAAACCTGGCCCCTCTGGGCACCCTTGAGGCTCCCTCGCTTCTCCACAATGGATGGCACTTAACCCAACGGGACCCAGACCACTCCCTGGCCGCCCTGAGCCTGTGTGACGCAGGCATGGCCGGGACTCTCGGTCACTCGGCCTGTGCCTATGGGCGTGCTGGCCCTGTTGGTGTGGGGACAGGGACACCATGGGTCTCACCGGGAACCATGAAGCCCTGACTCAGCAGACAGTGGGCACCCATGGGTGTCTGAGCACCCGAGGTGGGAGCTCTGCTCAGAGCGCACCTCCCTGACCTGGCCTCTCCAGGCTCGCTGGCCCTCGCCTGACCCACCAGCGGCAGAAAAGCCCAGAGGGGCCAGTGCCATCAGCACAAGGCAAAGGCCACTGGGTCTCTGGGTGCGGGCCCTGCCGAGGCCGGTACCACTCTCCATTCCCTCCCTGGCACACTTGGGCTGCTGTGTTCTACTTGGCCCCATCCCAGGCCCATGGGGAGGACTCCTGGACAGCTGGCACGAGCCAGCCAGGCAGGCAGGAGCCTGAGCTGGGTGATGACACCTGCGTCTGGGGTGAGGACCAGGCCCCGCCTCTGCAGCTGCCCACCCACGTGGACCGCGCCTGCAGGCCCTCGACCTGGGGCTGGGCCCCCACAGAGGGGCTTCCCAGAGTAAGGGGGGCGAAGCCAAGAGGGTGGGGAAGAGCTGGTGGCAGGGAGGACAGCGGGGAACCCCAGGGTGCCTCAGGGGCTGGGGCTGGGGGAGGGAGGAGACAGCAATGGGGCCAAGGTGTGGGCAGGGGAGAGCCCGGAGCTGGTGGCTGCAGGACGCCCCTCACCCTCCTCAGCGGTGAGCCCAGCGAGCCTCGCTTGGGGCCTACCTGGGACCGCCAGGGAAGGAGCGCGGAGGCCCCGCCTCTCCAGGAGCCTCCTCCCCGCTCAGGAGGCCGCGGGGCTGAGTTAGTGTCCCACCCCCAGCCCAGAAGCGGTTAGAGAACAGGCGGCCAGGCGGCCGAGGCTGGAGAGCAGAGCTGGCGGAGGCAGCACCCAGGGCTGGGCAGAGACCCTACCATCCGGCTCTTCAACATAAGGCTTGGGTTTCTTTCTCAATTTGGACTTCTTCTTAGCATTCCTTTCCAGGAGCTCTCTCATGTGCTGTGTCACTGGGGAGCAAACACAACGGTGAAGGCCGCGGAACACAATGCCAGGGACAAGCGCCGGTGCGGCCCCTGCACCTGCCAAGAGCTGACACGCCGGGGGCAGGGGCACACAGGGCTGTGTGAGGTGCCAGGTCCTCCTGAGTACTGTGTGACCCGACCGCGGATCTCCCCAGGCCGGAGTGGGCAGGGTGGAGGGTCGCAGGTGTGGGCTCCCAGGCCGGGAAGGTGTTCACCTGCCGGGAGGCCGCGGTGCAGACCTCCAGGGCCCTGTGCTGCACCCAGTCCGGCCCACGCCGAGGCTGGGAGTTAGCTCCCTGGCCGACCGCACCACCTGTTCCAGCCACGTCAGGATGGACTCGGGCCCTCTCGGTCATCAGCTCTGCCCTCGGCGACTTCCCCTAACGGCACTCGCTGTCTCCGCCGCCTCTAGCACTCTCCACACGAAAACCGAAAAGCAGAAAGCGAAGTTTGGAGCTGGCGCTGTGGTGCAGCGAGCTCAGCCGGCACCTGAGTCGCTACATCTCGTAAGGGCAACGATTCCAGCCCCAGCTGCTCCACTTGCGATCCAGCTCCCTGTTAATACGCCCAGCAAAGCAGTGGAAGATGCCCAAGTGCTTGGGCCCCTGCATCCTGTGGGAGACCTGGAAGAAGCTTCTGGCTCCCCAATTCAGCCTGGCCCAGCCCTGGTCATTGCAGCCACTTGGGGGAATGAACCAGCGGACGGAAGACCTCTCTGTCTCTCCTCCCTGTAACTCTGCCTTCAAATCAATACATAAATCTTGAGAAAAATTTTATATCTGAAGGCAAAGTGACACAGAAGGATGCAGGGTGGGGATGAAGAGAGTCATCTTCATTGGCTGGTTTACTCTGCAAACAACAGGGCTGGGCCGAGCCAAAGCCAGGAGCCTGGAACTCCGTCTGGGTCTCTCCCAGGGATGGCAGGGGCCCAAGCACCTGAGCAATCCTCCGGTGCCTTCCCGTCGCCAACAGGGAGCTGGGTCAGAAGCAGAGCAGATGGGACTTGAACCAGCACTCACGTGGGACGCTGTAAGTGGCTTAATCTGCACCACCTTCCCGACACTGTGCACACGCCCTGCACCAGCCCCACACCAGCCGTTTCTCAAGGGCTGTCTCCACCGAAGGCCTGGGTGTCGGCAGTCCTTGCCTCTGGGTCTGCTCAGCTGGGGCAGGAGACAGACGTGGCCGTCAACACCGTGTGTATATTTCTACATGCAGCTGTATGTATCTATATGTACTTTCTAGAAGACTTATCTAGAGCGACAGGGACGGAGAGAATCTTCCACCTGCTGATTCACTCACCAAGTGTTTCAACAACCCATCATCGTCTGTCACGTGGGTGGCAGGGACCCAAGTCTTGGGGCCATCACCAGTGCCTTCCCAGGCGCTGCAGCTGGAAGCCGGATTGGAGGTGAGGCGGCAGGACTGAGAGCAGCGCTCCAGCATGGGAGTCCCAGGCCACTGTGCCACAATGCCCACCCTCCATCTGTACTTTTAAAAATTATTTTCCTAGCCGGCGCCGCGGCTCACTAGGCTAATCCTCCGCCTAGCGGCGCCGGCACACCGGGTTCTAGTCCCGGTCGGGGCGCCGGATTCTGTCCCGGTTGCCCCTCTTCCAGGCCAGCCCTCTGCTGTGGCCAGGGAGTGCAGTGGAGGATGGCCCAGGTGCTTGGGCCCTGCACCCCATGGGAGACCAGGAAAAGCACCTGGCTCCTGGCTCCTGCCACCGGATCGGCGCGGTGCGCCGGCCGCAGCATGCCAGCCGCGGCGGCCATTGGAGGGTGAACCAATGGCAAAGGAAGACCTTTCTGTCTCTCTCTCTCTCACTGTCCACTCTGCCTGTCAAAAAAAAAAAAAAAAAAAAAAAAAAAAATTATTTTCCTTTTATTTGAATGGGAGACAGACAAAGACAGAGATAGAGACATATGGATCTTCCATTGCTGGTTCACTCCTCAACTGGCTGCAACAGCCAGATGTGGGTCAGGCTGAAGCCAGGAGCCACGAACTCCATCCAGGTCTCCCACATGGGTGGCAGGAACCCAAGTACTTGAGCCATCATCTGCATCTCCCAAGTGCATTAGCAGGAAGCTGGACTGGAAGCAGAGGTGGGATTTGATCCCAGCATCCCAGATGGTGGCTTACACACCTGCACCCAGTCAGGACCCCTTTTACCGTTCATGACTTAAGGGCCTGCCAGGACCTCCAGGGGCCGTGGAGCAGATGTGGTGACACTGGAGGGCCTTGCTTGTTCCTCATGTGGAGGGGAAAGCGCTCAGGTTTCTCACCCTTAAGGATGATGTCAGCTACACACACACACACGTTTTTAACTGTGATAAAACATTCACTATTTCTAAAGTACAACCCAGTGGCATTAACTTCATTCACAATGCTATCCAAGCATCACCACACTCCCAACTTCTGCCTGAAGTCAAACTCTGATCCACTCAGCAGCATCCCCATTCCCCACCCCCAGCCCACTTGCTGCCTCTGCGGATCTGCCTGTGCTGGGAGCAGGCAGAATCATGCATTTGTCCCGTGAGCACATTTTCAAGTCCATCCATGCTGTCGCAGGTGTTAGTCTTGCTGTGTTCACGGATGAGCAACGTTCCATTGCAGGGATCCGCCATGTTCTGTCCACGCGTTCACTTGCTGTGGACACTTGGGTAAGTTCTGCCTTTGGCTCTGTGTACAGTGTGCGAATACTGGTGTCCAGGCACCTGCTTGAGCACCTGCGTCCAGTTCTTGAGCACTGCAGGTTGTCTGGGCCTCTCTTAGCAGAGTATATGGTTCCCTTCTACTCCTCATTTGTCTGGAGTTTGCCAAGCGTGGAATGTTGAATCTGTCAAATGCTTTTTTTTTTTTTTAAGGTATTTATTTATTTGAAAGGCAGAGTTACAGAGAGGCAGAGGCGGAGAGAGAGAGAGAGTCAGTCTTCCCTCCACTGGTTCACTCCCCAGATGGCCGCAACAGCTGGAGCTGCGCTAATCTGAAGACAGGAGCCAGGAGCTTCTTCCAGGTCTCCCACACAGGTGCAGGGGCCCAAGAAGTTAGGCCATCTTCCACTGCTTTCCCAGGCCACAGCAGAGATCTGGATTGGAAGTGAGCAGTCGGGACTCAAACCGGCCCCTATATAGGATGCCAGCACTGCAGGCGGCAGCTTTTCCGCTGTACCACAGCACCGGCCCCAGATGCTTTCTCTACACCTGTGGTGATGACCATGTGGCTTGTTTACTTTAAGGGTATAGTGTTTTACATTGATTGGTATTAAAACCCAAACAACCTTGCACTTCTTGAATAAACTCTACGCCGTGAAGGTGCCCTGGCCCTGCCATGTTGGATCCAGGCTGCTCCCCATCCGTGTCCGTGCCGTTCTGCTTTGCTCCGCCCTCTCCCACCTCGGGTGTGGGTTCAGTCGGGAAGGACTCCCTCCCCTTCAGTTCTGGATTTCCCAGAGCCCATCTGGGCCTGGAGCTTCCTGTTGGAGAAGGCTTTAGAGCCCAAGCCCCAGCTCTTCAATGGGAGCGTGCCTGTTCAGCCATGCTTCTTCCCATGAAGTATGGGCGCTCAGGAGTTTGTGTGTCGTCCTGGCGCAGGGGCCATGCTCCTCTCCTCCACGTGGGTCCAGTGTCAGAGCTGCCCAGGTGCGCGCAGGCACCTGCCTCTGACGGACTGATGTTCCGCACCGCATCCTAGGGAACTTGTCTGTCTCGACGCTGACAGATACACCCCTTGTCCCCCAGCACCACGGAGCCTGCACTCTGTGGTGCTGTGAGCTCTCAACCATCTTCGTTGTCCATGACAGTACGGATGAGGGCATTTTTAAAAAATATTTATTTATTTATTTGAAAGTCAGAGTTACACACAGAGAGGAGGAGAGAGAGAGACAGAGACACAGAGAGAGGTCTTCCATCTGCTGGTTCTCTCCCCATTTGGCTGCAGTGGCTGGGGCTGGGCAGATCCGAAGCCAGGAGTTTCTTCTGGGTCTCCCACCTGGGTGCAGAGGCCCAAGCACTTGGGCCATCTTTTACTGCTTTCCCAGGCCATGACAGAGAGCTGGACTGGAAGTAGAGCAGTCGGGTCTTAAACCAGTGCCCACATGGGATGCCGGCACTGCGGACGGTGGCTTTGCCCGCTGCACCACAGCGCCAGCCCCATGGATGAGTTTATAAGTTGCAGCGGCTCTCTGGAAGCTCTTGCTTCATCCATGTTGTCCCTGGTTTTCTGTTTTTTTTTTTTTTTTCATTAATTTCTACTCTGACCCTCATGATTTTCCTTCTTCTGTTTATTTTTGTAAAAATTTATTTACTTGAGAGGCAGAGTCACAGACAAAGGAGACAGAGAGAGAGAGAGAGAGAGAGGGAGGGAGGGAGATCTTCCATCTGCTGGTTCACTCCCCAAATGGACGCGACGGCTGGAGATGAGCTCATACAAAGCCAGGAGCTTCCTCCAAGTCTCCCAAGCGGGTGCAGGGGCCCAAGCACTTGGGCCATCTTCCACTGCTCTCCCAGGCCACAGCAGAGAGCGGGATCAGAAGTGGGACAGCCGGGACTAGAACTGGAGCCCACACAGGATGCCGGCGCCACAGGTGGAGGCTTAGCCTGCTATGCCACAGCACTGGCCCCCAGAGTTTACTTTTCTTAAAACAGTTTCTGGGGTGGGCGTTTGATCCAGCAGTAAAGATGCTCCCATTATCTGAGTGCCTGGGTTCAGATCCTGGCTCCGCATCCGACTGACGTGCATCCTGGGAGGTGGCTGGTGATGACTCGAGTGCCCGGACCCCTGTCCTCCGGGTGGGAGACCCAGACGGAGCTCCTGGCTCCGGGCGCCTGGGGAGTGAGCTAGCGACGGGAGAGCTCTGCATCCGCCTCTCCAAGACAGAAAAATGCGTAGAAGCTGCTCGGCAGAGGCGGAGGCTGATCTCACTGCTCCGCCCGACAGACATCGGGTGCTGGAGATGTCCCTGTCAGAGACGCTGGGGTGCAGCTCAGCCTTCACTTCTCAGCACTGCCCTGACCCGTGGCTGCTCACTGGATGTCCTGAGTTTTCCAACACTTCGGGATCTCCTGACACCTCCGTGTCACCGATGCTAAACTTCCGGTGATTCACGCTCACAGCACGTACCGAGACTCGTCTCACCGCCCTGCTGATGCAGCTCGGTTCAAGCCCAGACGGTCCGGACGCACTCCGCACTGTGCAGACCTGGAGGAAGCCCCTCCCACTCCTCACTGCGGGGCCGCTCCTGTGCCGCGTTTGCCGGCGCATTCTCCACCCGCCCAGGCAGCTTCCACCACTGTCACGTGTTTTTCTGATTAGAAAACAGGCCTTCTTCCTTTTCCGTTTTTCTGCCTTTGTGTTTTAAGTGTGGCAGCATAAACACAAGACTGAATTTGCCATGCTAGCCACTTCTAAGGGAGCAGTTCACTGGCACTGAGTGCGACCGTTACCACCAGCCACCTCCAGGAGATCCGTGTCCCGAGCTGGGCGTCGTGTGCGCTGGGCACCAGCTCCCCATGCCTGCCCGGCCCCCCTGGGTGCCTCACAGTCGTGGTCTCCCTGTGACTGGCTTCCCTCACCCAGCTCGATGCCTCAAATGCAGCTGTGCTGTGCAGCTCGGGCAGGCCCTCCTCCCTCTCCAGCTGGGCAGCATCCCACTGCATGCTGGCGCTGGGCTTTGCCAGCGTGCACCTGTCCTTTTGGACACAGTGAACAGCCACCCACACAGGGGACAGGTATCCAGGACTGCTGGACCCCGGGTACTCCATCAGTTACCAAGGAACTGTCACACCACACTCCAGAATGGCCGCACCATTTCACCCCTCCTGAGAGGACTTTTGCCTTCATGACTGGTCATCAAGAGCAGACGCGCATGCTCACTGGGCATCTCCGGGCGGGAGCATCGAAGGCTGACGGGGGGCAAGGCTCCAGGCCCCCAGCCTCCCAGCTCTGGCACGTGTGGGAGAAGGCAGTCGGCTGTGTCCACAGCCGAGCCTCCCTCCGTGTCCCTACTGGGGCCTGTTGAAAGAGGTCCTGGGAGAAGCTGGGAGGCTCCTTGGGGCCAATATGTATGAGACACAGCCTAGCTGGGACGGGGCTCCCCATGGCACCCTGGTCTTACATGGTGGGGGCCACAGCTCAGGGTGAGGTGCCTGCCCTGCCCACACGCCTCACACTTCCGGGCTGCAGCTTCCTCTCGGGAATGACTGTGCTGCCGAACTGGGCTGCCGGCGGCTGCAGCACCCATATTCCTGACCGACGTCTCGTACCTGGAAGGCGGTGTTGCCAGGATAAGAGCTGGCTGGGGGGCAGGGTGGGGCATGGGGCTTGTCTGAGAAGGAACTCGGTCTCAGGGCTGGAGGAGGTGTGGCCACCTCAGAGGCCCAGCCCACACGGTGCTGTCAGATCACCTGTGGCTGCCTGGGGGACTAGAAGCCGAGGCCTCAGGCTGAACCCAACTGGGCAGCTCCACCTGCAGCCCCTGGGGCAGGGCTCTGTGACCTTCAGCAGCGTCCTGAGCCCCCCCCCCCCGCCCATGGCACGGATCCCTGTTCCGTGCAAGGCAGGCCCTGGATGAGAGATGCTAGGACAAGAGCATGCAGGTCTCTGAGTGAGCCTAAGAGGGGCCGACAGCACCAGCTCCCATGACGCCCTGTCCTGTGGGAAGGGCCCAGGGAGCCTCCGGCCTTTGGCTGTGCATACCCATCCCCTGGTCACCTTTGCCAGGCTGGACTCTGCCTCCTGTGCCAGTCTGGGGCGCATCCAGATGTGGCTTCCGTGGCTGTGCCCACAAGCACCCTGAGTGCGCTGCAGACAGGCCGGCCCAGCAGACTCTCAGGGTGCCCGCGGCCGTGCTGTGCGCAGTGGGGACGCAGGTCCACAGCCTTCAGTTCAAGGCACGTTTCAGGCCCCTTCGGAAGCCAAGGAGGTGAACCACGAAGTCAGTCTGCGTGCAGCCAGGGAAGGTCCAAGGAAACCGGGCACTGGCTCGCCGAGGCCCCTGCTCGGCACCCCAAGCCCTTGTCTCTGCTGGATGGCATGTATCTGGGGAGTGGGCTGCAGAGCTGCCCCCGACGTGGCTGAAGTGCTGGACGCACCTCTGTCAGACCAGTGCCCTGCAGCCTCCTGCCCCAAGCCTGGGCTGAGGAGAGGCCCAGCCAGGCCCTGTGGGCTTCGGCCTGGGGTTCAGGCTGCGCGGGCACCACGGCCCAGCCAGGCACCTGTGCCTGTGTGTGTCCAGGCGTGGCTTCCGTGGCTGAGCCCTGCAGACACCCGTGACAGTGCTGTGCTCACAGGCCCAGCCCAGGGCTCTGATGGGGACAGCTCCGTCACCACAGACCCGGAGCGTGCACTCTTGGAGCTCTCTCCATGGCCCTTCCCGTGGCCGGCGGCGGAGCAGGGGGTGCCCCGGGCCGTGAGCAGGCCTTACCTTTCGTGTCGTTGACGGGATCCATGTGCCGGTAGATGTAGCCCTCCAAGTAGGAGTGGAACTTGGGCGTGGGCGGGAAGAAGGCCAGGCAGATGGCCATGAGCTCCCAGCCCCGGGCCAGGCTCTCGAGGCGGAAGTTCTCGGTGGTCTGCCGGCACAGCTGGATGTACAGCTCGTCCCGCAGGCCCTGCACGCTCCAGCCCTTGGTGGCGATCTCCAGCGCCACGTGCAGCGGGTCCGCCTTGGCCCGCCGGTCGCCCATGTACATCTGGATCAGCTTGAAGACCTCACAGGCCTCCTTCTTCACGTGCCGGTCGCTGGTCACGATCATGGGCTTCTTGATGGACTCGCTGCTCCAGGCCAGCATGTTGGCGATGGACACCTTCCGGCGGAACAGGCCCTGCGTGTGCCTGTTGAAGTGCTCGCAGGCCCAGTTCTGGATGTCGGTTTCCGAGGACGGCTTGCGGAGCGCGAAGGTGGGGAAGACGCAGCTGGAGCTGGGCACCACACTGCGGTTCTGCCGGCTGCTCTCAGACTGGGCACAGGCACCGAGGTCCTCGGACTGAGAAGGACACACGAGACCGGGCCGTCAGGGCCGGGCAGCCAGGTGACTAACCACGGGCTGCCTGAGGGGGAGGCCCGGCTATGGGGTCAGGTAACCCAGGCAGTGAGGGTGATGGGCAAGGACGGACAGAGGGCGGGAGGGGGCAGCCTTCCCTGGGCGCCCCGAGGTGGAGCTGCTGCTGCTCCGCCACCCGCCATGGAAATGCCAGGCGTCCAGTTTAGGTCGGAAGCTGCAACTCCCAGGGGCCAGCCTGGTGTCTGACCCCCAAGGGCCCCTCTTCTCTGTCATCCACGTGACCCAGGGCTGACCTGAGGCTGGTCCTTTGTCCAACCCTTGCTGGGGCTCAGGGCTCGTCCCCTGGAAGCTGAGTGTGGCTTTCCCTCTGCTCCCTCACCTGGGCCATCACCCTCTCTGTCCCAAGTGATGAGCCCACAACAGAAAGCAAAGCCATGGGGTGGGGGTAGGGGCTCAGGACGCTGCTGCGGGTCGCAGAGCCCTGCCCCAGGGGCTGCAGGTGGAGCTGCCCAGTCCAGCTCCAGGGTCACTGTAGGGACCGAGCCGAGGTGAGCCCCACCCTTCGCCCTGGCACCTCTCCAGGAGGAAGAGCCTGTGGGTGCCCAGCTGCTAGGCACAGGTGCAGGTGCCACCGGGAGGCCTTGGCTGGGCTCCTGCTCAAGGGAACGGAGTCACCACTGCCCTTAGCTGCCCGGGCCTCCTCCACGCTCCAGCCCCCAGCTCCCAGATGGCCAGAGGCTAAGGACATCCCATCGTGTCACGGAGCCCCCAGGGCCTCAGGCTCAGAGGAGGCGTGGACGTGGCACTCGCGGTCGGGCATCCCTGGGGCCTGCCCAGCCCGCGTGCTGACTTGGGGGCTCTCAGCCCGGCCCTGGGCCCCCGGTGCCCACCTGTGAGGGGTGGAGGTAAGGCTCCGGGGAGGCCAGGTTCGTCTGCACGGAGATGCTCTTCTCCAGCAGGATCTGGGGGAAGCCGAGCTTCTCGAAGGTGCCCCTCTTCCAGTGCTTGCTCTCCTGCTGTGCCAGGGCCTCGTCCTCGCTGAAGGCACGCACCACGGGCCCCGGCATGGGCAGGGGCACAGCCCCGTCGCTCTCGTAGCCTGAGCCGTCCTGCTGCGAGTCCCAGCTGCTCCTCTGCTTCATGTGGAAGTGGGCCTGCTGCGCCTCCCAGGCCAGCCGCGCCTGCGCCAGGAAGGGCTCTGTGGCACCCCGCACACCCTCCGCCTCGCCCTCCGCCCGCTTCATCTGGGCCAGGCCCGGGGCGTGCTCCCCTGCCAGGGGCTGCTCGCTGAGCAGGTCCCCAGGGCCCTCGGCGGAGGCAGCACTGGGGGCCTGGCCCAGGGAGGGCTTTCTGCTCTTCCTTTTGCGTGTGCCCGGGGAGTAGCCCGTTGAGGACATGGTGTCCTGCTGGCTGGACCAGGACATGGCGTCCTCCTGAGCCCGAGGCAGCGGTGTGGACGGCTGCCCGTGGCGGGGCTCGGACCCCTCCATGGTGCTGTAGTCTCCGGATCGGACCCCCAGGCGCTGGTCCCTCAGCAGGCAGGGGCTGGGCTGCAGGGAGAAAGAGCCACCACCAGGGTTCGGGGCGTACTTGTGCCGGGGGCCTGCACGCAGCTTGGGGCTGGCGCTGGCCTGCTCCACGTACACCAGCTGCCGCACGTACTCCTTGCCCGCAGGGCTGTACTCCAGGCTCATGAAGCGCTCGGGGCACTTCTGCTTGGTGAGCACCAGCTGCTGGCAGGGCGAGGTGGGTGCCTGCCTGGACGCGGGCAGGAGGGGGCGGGGCTTGCGGCCGGGGGACCTCTGCGGGGAGCTGGCCTGGTGGCTGCCGCCGGTCTCGTACTGCATGTCCATGGGAGGCTCGTCATAGATGGGGGCCTGGTACTCCACTGGGGGCTCCTCGTAGAGGGGGGGCTCATAGCCATAGCGCGGGGAGGAGGGCTGTGAGTCGCTGGAGGGCTTCCGGGGCTGGGTCAGCAGCGGGGAGCAGCTGCCCGCGAGCTCGGCCCTCTTCAGGAAGGGGGACGGCCTCCTCTCGGGGAAGAAGACGGTGCCGTCCGCGTCCGGGCTGAACGTCTGCAGGCTGCCCGAGGGCCTGCGGGAGCGCGCCCCAGCCTGGCTGTCGGAGGGGCAGCCGTTGCCCTGGGCGGCGAGGAAGCTGGGCTCCCGGTCAGCGACCTTGATGAGCACGCGCTCCTTGGTGCCCGAGTTCCAGCGCAGCGAAGAGGTCCTGCCGGGGTGCAGACAGCCAGTCAGCGGGAGTCCTCGGGGTGCTCTCGCCGGGCACTGGGACTGTCCCCGGGGCAGTGTGGCCCTGACCTGCTGCCCCTCACACAGCTGCTGTCTCAGCCTTGCTCCTGCCCCTGGAGGTGGCTCTCAGAGCTGCTGCCACCAGAGAACTGGCAGCTGCTCTCCTAGGGACTGGGCACCCACCCCTGCTGCGGCCTCCCTCCTGGCCCGAAGCCTGCGCGCCGTCCCGGAATGCAGGTGAGCCCCGCAGGGCGCAGCGTCAGCATCAGGGGCTGCCTCTCCTGCAACGCTGCCTGCCGTCCTCGTCTCCACGCCCCCCGGCAGGCCCCAGAGGCCACTCCGCCCCATCAGGCCGTGTGTGCCCACGGCGCTGGGTGACCCTGACGCTGGCTGCACTACGGTGGACGGGAACGCCCACACCACTCCATTCCACTCCACAGCGGCCCGGGTCAGCACACGGCCATGCCTCCATCCCCGCAGACCTCGACCCTGAGGTCCACTTCCTGCCTCTCTGGCCTGACAGAAACTCCTGGCACTAGCCAGCACTCCTTTCAGTCAGTTTCCCCTCCTCTGGGAATCTAGATGGAGCCCCACCCACGGGGCCCACGGCGTTCTCCGGCCTCTGCACGCAGAGTGGACACCTTCCAAATTACAAACTGTCTACTCAGCTGTGCATAGGCTGTGCCCACACCCACTGCAGGCTGCACCACAGCCCGAGTTTGCCCAGAGTTCTGGGGGCAGAGCGGTAGGTGCCAGCACCCTGAGCATGTCCGCCGGGCCAGCCTCGCCACCGTCAGCTGGTATGAGATTCCACTGGGAAAGCTCGGGAATCCAGAGATGAGGGTCACCTTTAACCCCTGGCTACAGGGCCTGGGACACCATCAACACGCTTCTGTCTGGAATCGAAGGCGGCACGGGACTCAGGGTCACCTGCAGCTCCTCACCAGCGCCCCCACAGCCAGACTGGGCCTGGCAAGCGCTCAGGAGTCCCAGGACCTTGCTTCTACACCAGGGGCCGAGGGAAGTGTCACCAGCTCCACAGACCTAAACCGGGCAGTGAGCTGGGCCTGGCCCCTGGCCACAGCCTTTCCTCAAGGGCTGGACACTGCACCACTGGGGGCTCCTGCAGGTGCCTCAGCGCCGACCCACATGGCTCCGCCCTCCGAGCAGCAGCAGGGGCACCTGTGACGCGGGTGCTACCTGTAGTGGAGGAGCTGGCCGTCTGTGCCGTAATCCCGGCAAGCTTCATAGTCCTTCTCGAGGAATACGCCTGGTGAAGAGCTGAAACAACACAATGAAAAAAAGACACAGATGCAGCAGCAGGAATTCAAAATAACCAGCCCTTCCCTGACACCCCAGAAGGCAGGGCTGGGGCGGCGCCGTGGAGGGGCAGGTTAGGCCGTCACTGGCAACGCTGGGATCCCCTTGGCTCTGGTACAGCTCCCGGATAATGTACTGGGAAGGCAGTGGGTGATGGCCCAGGGACTTAGGTTCTTGCCACCCAGTTGGGAGACCCTGATGGAGTTCCTGGGTGCGGCCTGGCCCAGCCCTGGCTACCGCAGCCATCTGGGGAGTGTACCAGCAGATGGGAGTTCTCTAGTCTCTTCCCCTTTCAGATAAATAAATCTTACAGAGGGGGCACAGGGTTGCCGTTTAGTTTTCCCAGGAGCAACAGGGGTCCTCACACCTGCCCACGAGCTGTTCCTGCTGTCGGTTCAAACAGGAGCGCCGCTGCAGCCCCAGGCCCAGGCCTTCCAGCAGGCACAGTGTCGAGGGCACAGCCACGGGGCTGTGAGCGTCACAGTTCCCCAGACGGCGGCGTGGGCTACTCGGGGAGGGTGGCTTGGCGCACAGTATGTGTGGAGGGAAAGCTGGCGGGCGGGCAATCACCCTGACAGACATTCAAAAGGCAGGTGAGCCAGCTGCCACCTGCTCACCGCGAGGAACTCGACGTGACCCGGGCAAGGGCTTCCCGCACTGAGCAGCGCAGGCATGGCCAGCAGGTCGGGGCCAGGCACCTGCTCACACCTCCAGGGGACGAGATCGGGGGGTGCTCGCCAGCACAGCACAAGGAAACGGAGAGAGAGGTGGACTTGAAAGACAGAGATGGAACTGTTGCTAGTTGTCAGCCTGGAAAACCGAGAAGCAATCAGCTCGACAGCTGCTATTCGAGCTGAGACGAGCGGCCACGCCTCACGCCCTGGCTTCTGTCCTTCCAGCAGCAGCCAGAAACCACGCTCACCTGCACAGCAGCAGGAGGCCAAGCCACGTGCGTGTGCGTGCACGACCAGCGCAGAGGCATGCGGGGCCCGAGCACAGGCCCGAGTCACCCAGCAGACTCCAGCAGGAGTGTGTCTGAACAGAGTCCCGCACGTGCTCCGCACCGAGCACGCTGCGCCAGCTGAGACTGGACGGAAGAGGACAGGGGCCGGCGCTGTGGTGCAGGGGGTGAAGTCTCCGCTGCAGCTCCAGCCACTGCAGCCAGCTGGGGAGTGAAGCAGCGGGTGGAAGACCTCTCCCCTCCCTGCCTCTCCCTCTCTCTGTCTATAACTCTACCTCTCAAATAAAGAAATAATTTTTTTTAAAGAATAGTTCAATACAAGCTCAAGAAATAACTACTTTAAAAACACGAAGGGGCCTCTGAGAGGGACCAGGTCGGCCTAGAGTGACACGAGTCAGCACTTCGGGGCGCAGAAGGCTGGAGCGAGAGCTGCCGTGTGCAGCGGCTCTGTCCCCACCGGCACTCAGGCCAGCTCACATGGCTCCGCCTGCTGGTTGGTCAGCGTGGGGGATGGCCCACAGGGAGTCCCCTCTTTTCTGTCACCAGGGCCCTCATGAGAAGCCGAGCACAGGCTGGTTCCAGGCTCCAGGACTCTCAGAACCAGGAGGCGTAAATCTCTTTTCCTTGACATGACCCAGCCTCAGGCATTCTGTTACAGCCACACAGGCAGGCTGAGAATTGCGGAAAACACAAACCTGTCAGAATATTGTAGCAGAACACACTTAAAAAAAAGACATGCCTTTCAAATACAATGCCTCAGAATTACAGAGAGGCAGAGGCAGAGGCAGAGAGAGGGAAAAAGAGAGAAGAGGGAGAGAGAGTATCTTCCACCTGCTGCTTCACTCCCCAGGTGGCCACAATGGCTGGGGCTGGGCCAGGCTGAAGCAGGAGCCGGGAGCTTCTTCCACGTGTCTCCCATGTGGGTGCAGGGGCCCAAGGACTTGAGGCCTCTTCCGCTGATTTTCCCAAGTGCATTAGCAGGGAGCTGGATCAGCAGTGGAGCCCGCATGGGTTGCTGGCACTGCAGGCCGAGGTTTTAGCTACCGCATCACAGTGGGGACCCCCGGGCTCCACTCTCGATTCCAGCTGCCTGCTAATGTGCACCCAGAAGGGCTGCAGTGACGGCTCACGTGTCTGGGTACTGGCCAATGACAGGGGAGACCCCAACAGAGTTCTGGGCTCCTGGCTTGGGCCTGGCCCACCCAGGCTGCTGCGGGTATTTAGGGAGTGAACTAGCAGAGGGAGGATCTCTCTCCACTTGTCTCTTTGCCTTTCAAATAAAAAAAAAAAAAATCATACCACCGATGTTAAAAAAAAAAAAAAACAGCTTTCCAATAAAGTGTTTTTTTTTTTTTTTTAAACCACTAATTTATTTGAAAGCCACTATGGAAGAGTTTGGAGATTCCTCAGAAACCTGAATATAGTCTTACCACACAACCCAGCCATCCCACTCCTGGGAATTTACCCAAAGGAAATTAAATTGGCAAATAAAAGAGCTATTTGCACCTCAATGTTTATTGCAGCTCAATTCACAATAGCTAAGACCTGGAACCAACCTAAATGCCCATCAACAGAAGACTGGATAAAGAAATTATGGAACATGTACTCTATAGAATACTATACAGCAGTAAAAAAAAAAATGAAATCTGGTCAGTTGCAACAAAATGGAGGAATCTGGAGAACACCCTGCTGAGTGAGATAAGCCCGTCCCAAAGGGACAAATATCCTATGTGCTCCCTGATCTGTGACCACTGAGCACCTGAGAGGAAGCCTGCAGAAGTGAACCAGACACTGAGAAACAGCGACTTGATAGCCCTTGTCCTGACTGTCGAGGAACAACTTACTACTTTATTCCTTTTAGTATTTTTTTTTAGTTCTACTTAATACCATTGGTTGATCCCTGTTAAATATAGAGTGGGAATAAGAGAAGGAGGAGATGTACCGTTCGGCACATGCTCACTCTGACTTACCCCTAATGGTAGAGCTGGGAACGTGCCAGGGGATTCCAAATCAATCCCATCAAGGTGGCATGTACCAATGCCCTCTTACTAGTCAAAGTGATCCGTTTCAGTTCAGAATTGATCATAATGATAGGATTAAGTGTCAAAGGGATCACATAAACAGGACTAGTGTCTGCTAATAATAACTGATAGAATTAAAAAGGAGAGCACGATCCAACATGGGAAGTGGGATACACAGCAGACTCAGAATGGCAGATGCCCTAAACAGCACTCTGGCCTCAGAATCAGCCCTTAAGGCATTTGGATCTAGCTAAAAAGCCCATGAGAGTTTCTCGGTCATGGAAAGCCAAGACACTGCGGCAAAAAATGACCTTAATGAAAGATCTCTGTGAATGAGATCCCGGTGAAAAGAAGGGGCCTTCAAAGAAGGAGGTACCATTCTCTGAAGGGAGGAGAGAACTTCCACTGTGATTATGGCTTTGTCTAAATAAGGTCAGAGTTTGTGAGCTCAAGAGCCTTCCATAGCCTTGGTAGCTCATGACAAGAGCCTCGGGTGATTACTGACATCATAAATAAGACTGTCAATTGTTAAATCAACAACAGGAGTCACTGTGCACTTACTCCCCATGTAGGAGCTCTGTCCTTAATGTGTTGAACTAAGAGAATTAACGGTAAAACTAGTGCTCAAACAGTACTTTATACTTCGTGTATCTGTGTGGATGCAAACTGATGGAATCTTTACTTAGTATAAACCAAGTTGATCTTTTGCATAAAAGATAATTACAAATGAATCTTAATGAAGAATGGGATGGGAGAGGGAGTAGGAGATGGGATAGTTTGTGGGTGGGAGGGTGGTTATGAGGGGAAAAGCCGCTATTATCCAAAAGTTGTACTTTCAAAATTTATGTTTATTAAATGAAAGTTTTCTAAAAAAAGATTTATTTATTTTATTTGAAATGCAGAGTTACAGAGAGAAAAGGAGAGACAGAGAGAGGTCTTCCATCCTCTGGTTCACTTGCTAAATGGCAATGGCTGGAGCTGAGCCAATCCAAAGCCAGGAGCTTCTTTTGGGTCTCCCACGTGGGTGCAGGGGCCCAAGCACTTGGGCCATCTTCTACTGCCCTCCCAGGCCACAGCAGAGAGCTGGATGGGAAGTGGAGCAGCCAGGACTCAAACCAGCACCCATGTGGGATGCCAGCACTGCAGGCAGTGGCTTTACCAGCTACACCAAAGCGCTGGCCCCCAGTGTTTGTTTGTTTGTTTGTTTGTTTTTAATTTATTTTGAAAGACAGTTACAGAGAGAGGTAGAGCCAGAGAAAGATCTTCCATTCCACTGGTTCTCTGTGTGTGTGTGCCTATGTGTGTGTGCGGATGTGTGTCTGCGTCTATGTGTCTCTCCCTGTGTCTGTCTCTGTATGTCTGTGTGTGTGGATGTGTGTGTCTGTCCCTGCTTTGTGCATCTCTGTGTTAGAATGTTTTAAATAAATATATCTTAAGATTTATTTATTAATGCGAAAGAGTTACAAAGAGAAAGAGGTCAGTCTTCCATTTACTGGTTCACGCCCATGATGGCTACAACTGCAGGGCTGGGCCACGCAGAATCAGGAGTCAGGAGCTTCACCCAGGTCTCCCACGAGGGGGCCAAGCAGAATCAGGAGTCAGGAGCTTCACCCAGGTCTCCCACGAGGGGGCCAAGCAGAATCAGGAGTTAGGAGCTTCACCCAGGTCTCCCATGAGGGGCCCAAGCAGAATCAGGAGTCAGGAGCTTCACCCAGGTCTCCCATGAGGGGCCCAAGCAGAATCAGGAGTCAGGAGCTTCACCCAGGTCTCCCACGAGGGCGCAGGGGCCCAAGCAGAATCAGGAGTCAGGAGCTTCACCCAGGTCTCCCACGAGGGTGCAGGGGCCCAAGCAGAATCAGGAGTTAGGAGCTTCACCCAGGTCTCCCACGAGGGCGCAGGGGCCCAAGCAGAATCAGGAGTCAGGAGCTTCACCCAGGTCTCCCACGAGGGGACCAAGCAGAATCAGGAGTTAGGAGCTTCACCCAGGTCTCCCACGAGGGGCCCAAGCAGAATCAGGAGTCAGGAGCTTCACCCAGGTCTCCCACGAGGGCACAGGGGCCCAAGCAGAATCAGGAGTCAGGAGCTTCACCCAGGTCTCCCACGAGGGGCCCACGCAGAATCAGGAGTTAGGAGCTTCACCCAGGTCTCCCACGAGGGGGCCAAGCAGAATCAGGAGTTAGGAGCTTCACCCAGGTCTCCCACGAGGGGGCCAAGCAGAATCAGGAGTTAGGAGCTTCACCCAGGTCTCCCACGAGGGCGCAGGGGCCCAAGCAGAATCAGGAGTTAGGAGCTTCACCCAGGTCTCCCACGAGGGCGCAGGGCCCAAGCAGAATCAGGAGTTAGGAGCTTCACCCAGGTCTCCCACGAGGGGGCCAAGCAGAATCAGGAGTTAGGAGCTTCACCCAGGTCTCCCACGAGGGGACCAAGCAGAATCAGGAGTTAGGAGCTTCACCCAGGTCTCCCACGAGGGGCCCAAGCAGAATCAGGAGTCAGGAGCTTCACCCAGGTCTCCCACGAGGGTGCAGGGGCCCAAGCAGAATCAGGAGTCAGGAGCTTCACCCAGGTCTCCCACGAGGGGGCCAAGCAGAATCAGGAGTTAGGAGCTTCACCCAGGTCTCCCACGAGGGGGCCAAGCAGAATCAGGAGTTAGGAGCTTCACCCAGGTCTCCCACGAGGGCGCAGGGGCCCAAGCAGAATCAGGAGTTAGGAGCTTCACCCAGGTCTCCCACGAGGGCGCAGGGGCCCAAGCAGAATCAGGAGTTAGGAGCTTCACCCAGGTCTCCCACGAGGGCGCAGGGGCCCAAGCAGAATCAGGAGTTAGGAGCTTCACCCAGGTCTCCCACGAGGGGGCCAAGCAGAATCAGGAGTTAGGAGCTTCACCCAGGTCTCCCACGAGGGGGCCAAGCAGAATCAGGAGTTAGGAGCTTCACCCAGGTCTCCCACGAGGGGGCCAAGCAGAATCAGGAGTTAGGAGCTTCACCCAGGTCTCCCACGAGGGCGCAGGGGCCCAAGCAGAATCAGGAGTTAGGAGCTTCACCCAGGTCTCCCACGAGGGCGCAGGGGCCCAAGCAGAATCAGGAGTTAGGAGCTTCACCCAGGTCTCCCACGAGGGCGCAGGGGCCCAAGCAGAATCAGGAGTTAGGAGCTTCACCCAGGTCTCCCACGAGGGGGCCAAGCAGAATCAGGAGTTAGGCGCTTCACCCAGGTCTCCCACGAGGGCGCAGGGGCCCACGCACCTGGGGCATCTTTTGCTGCTCTCAGGCTGTAAGGTCACTGGATCGGAAGTGGGTTCAGCCAGGACATGAACCAGCGCCCACAAGGATGCTGGCACCACAGGCAGCGGTTTTACCTGCTTTGCCACAGCGCTGGCCTCGATACATTAAATTTTAAAGCCTGTGGTCACTGTGTCTTTCATTGCAGTGACTCTGCCCTGAGTTATGAAAACAGCCAAGTTCAAAGGCTTGGGGCTCGGTCACAGTGAGAAGCCAAGCAGCCTGGTTGTCCTCGCTCACCGCTCAGCCCGCATAGTTTCTCGTGGGCTGTTCTGAAGCCGGGAGAAGACTGGAATTTTCTGAGTGAGAAAACCTCCAAGCACTGCATGGCTTCGGAAACGACTGTTCTTGCACACTTGATGTTTCTTAGTGAACTGAACCTGAAGTTACAAGGCAGGCAGTGTCTTATACACAGAACTCACACGCAGTGGAGAGATGGCTGTGACAAGTGGCGTCTGACCACACGCGTGTCGGCACTCACACGCAGTGGAGAGATGGCTGTGACAAGTGGCGTCTGACCACACGCGTGTCGGCACTCACACGCAGTGGAGATGGCTGTGACAAGTGGCGTCTGACCACACGCGTGTCGGCACTCACACGCAGTGGACCCATAAGGTGAGAGGTCCCTGCTCCCACTCCCAGCTGCAGGCATGCTTTCTAGAATTTCCCACTCTGATGTGAGCGTAAGTGTGAAGGAGACCCGTCCCTGAGTCTGTTCAGCAGTGAGGGGCTACCAGCTGCCAAGCTGCGGTGGCGAGGGGTTAACCTGGGGATGGACATGGGGCACAGCAGGGGAGACACCACCTGGGACGCCCACATCCCCTGTCAGAGCGCTGGTTCAAGTCCCAGCTCCACTTCCAACTCCAGCTCCCTGCTAATGCACCCTGGGCGGCAGCCGTGACGGCTAAGGACTTGGGCCCCTGCACCCACATGGGAGACCCGGGTGGAGCTCCTGGCTCCTGGCTTCCGCCTGGCCCAGCCCCAGATGCTGGGGGCATTTGGGAAGCGGCTCAGCAAGCACAGATCTCTCTTTGTCCCCGCTTCTCAAGGAAAATTTAAAAGCACTGAGAATAGAACTTTTTTTTTTTTAAAGATTTATTTATTTACTTCAGAAGCAGAGTTAACAGAGGGATCCTCCATCCGCTGGGTCACCCCCAAAACGCCGGCAACAGCCATCACTGGGTCAGGCTGAAGCCAGGAGCCAGGCGCTCCATCCAGGTAGGGCCCTGGACTCGGGCCACCTTCCGCTGCCTTACCAGGTGCGTTAGTGTTGCTGTGGATTCGTTCTGAGAGGAGGGGTGTGGTGGGGGCCAGAGGCGCGGAGTCACCACACAGACCCTGCACATTAGCAGGAAGCTGGACTGGAAGTGGAACGGCCAGGACTTGAAGCAGTCCTGCAATCTGAGGGGTCGGCACTGCAAGTCGTGGCTTCGCCTGTGGCACCACAATGCCCGCCCACGTCGTGAGTGACGCCGGACACCTTGCAGCTGGTCTGATGGCAGGGGCACCCTCTGCAGGAGCAGGTTCCCCTCAAATCCAGTGCCACTTATTCCTGCGGGATGAGGCATGCGGCAAAAACTCAGGCAACCGAACCTCACCAGAGCTGACACAGGGTGGGATGAGTGACGAAGGCTGCACTCCACGCTTGAGAGCTGGGAAGGCTAACATGCAAAGGAGACACAGGAAAGAGCAGGTTCCAGATCAAGGTCTAGAGACAAATACTGGAAACATCTGGGGACTGGTGCTCCACTTCTGACCCAGCTCCCTGCTGTGGCCTGGGAAAGCAGTGGAGGATGCCCAAGTGCGTGGGTTCCGGCACCTGCGTGGGAGACCTGGAGGAAGCTCCTGGCTCCTGGCTTCAGATCGGCTCAGCTCTGGCTGTGGCAGCCATCTGGGGAGGGAACTAGCGGATAGAAGATCTCTCTCTCTCTGTATCTCCCTCCCCCAACCCTCTCTCTGCCTTTCAAATAAGTAAATAAATCTTACAAAAAACACATGGTCAGGAGCTCCTGAAGAACAGAGGCTGTGGAGGAGACCTCAGCAGGTTGACCGTCCAACAAGAACCAGAGCTGCAGCCCGGAGGCCGGCGTCCGAGAGGGGCACGGCTGTGGGCCGGGGGTGCGGGAGGGGCCGAGAGTAAAACACCTGCAGGGGAAGGGACTCAGCATCCCCTAAGCTGGGGGAGGCCTGCGCACAACAAGGGGGGCTGCCCCCCAGCCTGGCCGCTACCTCCCCGCAGCCTGTTGGCTTGGTTCACCTGAGGGAGCAGCAGAAAGATACATTGTCTGAGGAACACAGCAATCCTGGGGAGCCGGAGGTGAGGGCGCTGCCAGGGTGTGTGTGTGTGTGTGTGTGTGTGTGTGTGAAGTCTTACTACTATTTACATCTCTTTCAAACGTAACTGACTGCTTAAAGCAGCAGTGAGTCTGAGCTGAGACACTCCTGACACCAGCGACAGCTGTCTGGGAGGAGAGAGGGGAACTGAGTGGTGGGAGGGGTGCAGGGTTGCTGGGAGGACACCACTCATCCACACCGCAGCCCCCAGACGAGTTACGGTCAGGCCCGGAATCCAACAGGGAGAGACCGGCTGGAGTACAAAGATGTGGACGTCGCCCAGAAGCAGACTGAAAGAGGGAACCAGGAACGATGAACAGATAGGACAAACAAAAACAGCAAAATGGCAGATCTGAACCCAGCCGCACGTAACTGCGTTCCACGGTACCGGCCTAAGCCCCCCAGTACAAGGGCAGGGCCTTGGTGTGGGCACTTTGCCTGGTGGCTGAGGTGTCGTCGGGGTCTGACCCTCAGCTGCTCGCGTGCAGGCTGGGCGGCAGTGGAGTCCCGGCCATCGCAGGCCTCTGGGGAGTCCACCAGCAGACGGGAGGCCTCTGCTCTCTGTAGGAAAAACCAGGATACGGACACACACAGAGGTGGGGAGACTGAGCGCGGGCGCCATGCTGACCTGGACTCCGGAGAAGAGAGCTACAGACAGCTGCTCCGAGCTGCCCACACCTGTGGCTTCCCACGGGGCAGGGCCAGGGAGGGAAAGCCAGCACCCCTCACAGTCCCTGAACTCACTGCCCTTTCATCTCGGGGAACAAGGCCAGAAACAAAACTAAGCCTCAGGCGGGCGTTTGGTGCGGTGGCTGAGGCCACATTCGGGCCTGGGACCGGTCTCGGCTCTGCTCCTGACTCAGGCTCCTGGGTCCCTGCTACCCACGGTCCTCTGGCCTGGCCTGGCCCAGTGCTGGCCATTGTGGCCACTGGGGAGTGAACCAGCAGATGGAAGACCTCTCGCTCGCTCGCTCGCTCTCTCTTTCTGTGTAACTCTGACTTTCAAAACAAATAAATACATCTTTTAAAAAAAATCCCCTACAGATCTGACAGAGAGGGGAGCAGTGGAGGGGAGGCCTCAGAGCAGAGACGCCGAGACAGCGTTCCCCAGTGTATCTGCAAATTCATGTAAAACAGACCACAGAGAGCTTTTATAACATTTGATTCAGGACACAGACAACCTGAATGCTGTTGTGGTAAGCATTAAAGAAACCACGTCAGGACCTAAGATCTGCCCGGCAGCCCAGGGCCAGGCGAGACCTCAGAGGCCAATACAGCGGAGAGGGCGCCGCTCAGCCGACAGCAAAAACGCCCTGGGCGAGACTGGCAGCTTGAATCTATTTATTTATTTATTTTTTTGACAGGCAGAGTGGACAGTGAGAGAGACAGAGAGAAAGGTCTTCCTTTGCCGTTGGTTCACCCTCCAATGGCCGCCGCGGCTGGCGCACTGTGGCCGGCGCACCGCGCTGATCTGAAGGCAGGAGCCAGGTACTTATCCTGGTCTCCCATGGGGTGCAGGGCCCAAGGACTTGGGCCATCCTCCACTGCACTCCCTGGCCACAGCAGAGAGCTGGCCTGGAAGAGAGGTAACCGGGACAGAATCTGGTGCCCCGACCGGGACTAGAATCCCGTGTGCCGGCGCCGCAAGGCGGAAGATTAGCCTAGTGAGCCGCGGCGCCGGCCAGCTTGAATCTATTTTAAAACACAAACTGCGGAGTAAGCCTCCCCAGGGCTGCCACGCAGAGCACCTGGCTGGACTTCCTCCCTCACAGCCTGGGGGTGGGGTCCAGCGAGCCGTCCCTCTGGGCTGATTCCTCAGGACCCCTGTGGCGTGTGACGTCCCCTCGACCAGGTCCTCCAGCACAGACCCTGTGTCTAGGGGACGCGCGTCCATGGGGGCTGGGGGCTCAGCTTCGGCCCTGTTCTGAGGGACCCGATGCAGCCCGCAACATGGTATCCGCACAGTTCATGAGGCAGGCTTGGTAAAACCTTGCTACCCTGAGGCGGTGCCTGTGGGGGAGATGGCAGGGCCAGGCTCAGCGCCAGGAGAAGCCCGAGCTGCTGGTCCTCCCGCTCACTCAGCCTCGTCCGTCAAGTGCTCCCGGTGTCACAGGCAACTGTGGAGGGACCTTCAGGGCCAAGATGGCGCAGCCCAAGTGTGAGAGCAAGACCAACGTGAGAACCCACCCGCAGCAACCAGCAAAACGACTTAACACAGACGTAACTGCTAGCGCCACGAAGTCCACAAAATCCCTGGAAACAAACCCCGGGACCTGTGGGAGTCCACGTGGGAGGAACACGCAGCACCCGGTCAGGGGAGACTTCCGTCAGAAGCCGCCACCTCCCCACACCAATCCGCAGCTCCACACGTTCTGTGAATCCTGGTCCCAGTCAGCCCACCTCGCCACAGAGCTCCTGCACATGCGTGAGAGGGCGGGACCTGCGTGGGCAGAGCAGAGAGCAGCCCGGCCCGCAGGCCAGCTGGAGGGCGGGAACGCGTGTGGGAGACAGCAGTGCAGAAAGAAGCCCAGCCCTCACCTAGTCCGACAGAGCAGTCGAAGCCAAGCAAGAGCTCAAGGCCATCGGTGCCCTGGCAGCCAACCAGGGACCCCCACGCGGGCCAGGCTCAGCCACGACAGCCCTGCCTCACGGCTTCATCGGCCACAGGAGACACTACGGCCACTTTCCCACGGAGCGCCCTTGCGATCTCGCCTCCCCGAGCAGCCGAGCCCACCGTTGCAGGCCCTGGCCCCGGAGGCCTGACCTGGGTGTGGCTCGGCTCCTCCGCACGTGCACACAGCTGCCGCTGGGATCACGAGGCTCCCCCAAGGACCGCTCAGCGCAGGGAAAACAGCCCACCAGGCAGCACACCCACGGCCAGACGGGAGGGAAACGCACCCGGCCCGTGCAGGGGCCGCTTCCGACCAACTGCAACAGCCCCCAGGAAGGGAAAAGACCAAGAGCACTGAGAGAACACCCACAGCTCATACCACCTCGAGGTTAGACTAGCCTGCCGCCAGAGGCCAGCAGCAGGACGAGGGCGCCCATGTCCAGCACGGGCCTGGGTCCTGGCTGTGCACTGAGCAGACAGAGACAAACACAGGCACCTACAGCACAGGGCTGAGCCCGCGTGCGGAGGACCCCAGAGGACACAGGAAGCCCCCAGGGCTCCACAGATGCCAGAGCACAGGGTATCAAAAAACCCACCCACAGTAGCGTCTGAAAGAGTCAACAGGATTACATTAACGAGGGAGGCAAAAGACTGGTTTACCGGCTGGCGCTGCGGCTCACTAGGCTAATCCTCCGCCTAGTGGCTCCGGCACACCAGGTTCTAGTCCTGGTTGGGGCGCCAGATTCTGTCCCGGTTGCCCCTCTTCCAGGCCAGCTCTCTGCTGTGGCCAGGGAGTGCAGTGGAGGATGGCCCAAGTCCTTGGGCTCTGCACCCTCATGGGAGACCAGGAGAAGCACCTGGCTCCTGGCTTCGGATCAGCGCGATGCGCCGGCCGCATCGCACCGGCTGTGGCGGCCATTGGAGGGTGAACCAACGGCAAAAAGGAAGACCTTTCTCTCTGTCTCTCTCTCTCTCACTGTCCACTCTGCCTGTCCAAAAAAAAAAAGAAAGGCAGAGTGATGGGAGACATCCACACACACACACACACACACACACACAGAGAGAGATTGTGCGTCCACTGATTCATTCCCCTCATGGCCACAAGAGCCAGGGCCGGGCCAGGCTGCAGCCAGGAACGCCAGGGAGAGCCAGAGGGGCCCAAGCGCTCAGATCACAGCTTGTTCTGCCTTCTCAGGCTGTCAGCAGGAGCCAGGCAGCAAGCAGAGCAGCTGGGACTTGAACCACCGCTCATACGGGATGCTGATGTTGCAAGCGGGGCCAGACCCTGCTGCACCCCAGCACCGGCCCCAACCTTCAGTCCTGAAGAACTCACTCTTTCCGGCTTCGAAACTTACTGCAGGTATTGCACAAAAGCACGGGCAAAGGAAAATCTGACAAACGCGGCTTCATCCAAATTAAAGCCCGCACCGCAACGCTACCATCAAAGGAAAGGACCTCTGCAGGCCGTCTGCGTGGAGAGGGACTTGTCTCCGGAACACGCAGCTCAGCGGCAGACGAGCCCAGCAGCCTTCTGTGACGGCGACACAAATCCGCCAGCAAGCCCCAGACGCGCTCAGAGGCAGCGATGGCTGAGCAAATGCGAGCCAAAGCAGCCGTTCAGAACAGCACAGCACCACCCTGGAGGCGCAGGAGGCCGTCCCCAGGGAAGCAGGCTGGGCCTCCCGCCTCCAGCCAGCCCAGCCCCAGGGCCTCGTCCCCCACCTCCCTGCAGCCCCGCAGCCTGCACCCCCTGCCTGCTCCTGGGCGGTCCAAGGCTGGGCCCCTGCCATCCACATGCGAGACCCAGGTGGAGCTCCAGGCTCTGGCTTCGGCCTGGCCCAGCCGTGGCTGCTGCAGCCACCGGGGGAGTGAGCCAGTGAGTCTCTATCCCTCTGTCTTTAATAAATAAAACCCCTGGGCTTAGACCCACCAGTCCGTCCTGCCCACGGAGGGCCCAGGGTCCGAGTAGAGTGTGACTGCTCTCCCAGCACTCACTGTCCCCAGTAAAGCCAGCTGGCCTCGCACCCGGTCAGGGGCGGCCTCTGCTGGGGCCCGTCCCTAGGCCCCGCCGCACAGGTTCCTGCGCATCTTCCCAGCGCGCACTACGGCGGGCCCTGCAGTCCACAGGTCTCTCCTGCCTGCAGACGGCCCCGCCCTCACCCGCCCCGCCCCGCCTCACCTGCCGCTCTCCTCCTTCACCGCCGCGAAGGCGCCCTGCTGGGCCCGGCCCGCCCTGGACAGCTCCTGCGGCCGGTCTGCGTCCTCAGGCTCCAGGGAGGAGCTCGTGCTGCCCTCGCGGCTGACGCTGCTGCCGCGGCCCGGGCTGCTGTCGGCGGAGGCGCGCGGGGACTCCGTGTTCTGCTTCAGCGTCTGCAGCTTGGCCAGCGGGATGATGTCGCAGTTCTGCGGCCGGTGCCACACGGTGCGCTGCGAGCTGGCGTTGTAGTAGTAGAAGCGCGACGTGTTGGGGTCGAAGAGCTCCCACCACTGGTTGTCGCTCGTGCGCTTGATGCGCACGCCGGCCGGCGGGTCCCACACGCACTCCCCCGAGACCAGGTTGGCGTACATGCGCTCCCGCGTCCGCGGCTCGATGATCTCCACCCACTCGAGCCTGCGGGACAGGGTGGTGATGTCCTGCGGGCACCGCCCCCAAGCCCTTCTTCGTAGCCAACACACCCTGGGCTGGGGGCAGGTGGCGTCCCCCACGTGGAAGACCCCCCTACTGTGGGCATCTGGGGAGGGAACTAGCAGATGAGAGATCTTGCTCTGTAGGTCTCTGCCTTTCACATACACAAAACTTAATAACTTGGAAAACAATGTCGATTAAGGGCGCCCTGAACAAGGGGACAGTAGGCCTGGTCCTCACCATCCCTGGGCTGGGCAGGGGTTGTTTCCCGGGGGGAACCGGCACTAATCCTGGGTGCCGAGAGAAGGGGCGGGGTCCTGGCCTGGGAAGACCAGTCTCACGTCCAGCTTTTTCTCTCAGGATCAGTCCTACCCGGAGAAACCAGGCCAGGAAACAGACACTGAAAATGGCCCACATGGGCAGTGCCTCCCTCTGGCTGAACCAAGGCACAGCAGGTCATGGAGTGGACAGCAGAGGTCAGGAGCTGAGTGAATCTGGGACCACGCAGGGCGCTCTGAGTCCCAAGATGGGCCTTGGCCAGGTGTGGCTGGGCTGAGGCCTGCCCTGTGGACACCCATCACTGGCCCTGGAAGGCTGCTGATGGCATCCCATGACCTTGCAGGGGCTCCAGCGTGGATGCCTGGGCTTGCTCGGGCTCAGACCTGCTCCCCTTCCTCTGAGTGGGGCCAGGTGCCCAGACCCCAGACCCAGGGAACACCCAAGGCCTGGGGGGGCTTGGAGTACAGGGCATGGGGCAGCTCATGCAGCTGTGCACATGCAAGGCACACACACGTCCACCCCCGTGGCCTGGGGACGCTCCCCTTCTTGGTGCCAGTCAGCAACATCGGGCAGCCCAGGGGCCTGCGAGGGGGGCTCTGTTGAGGCCTTGGCTCTTCCAGAAGTCTCCAGGAAGTGGGAGGGGCAGGTGCTGAGGACAGAAGCACCGGGGACCGTGCACATCCAGGCGTGGGTGTCTGCCCCGCCTCCCAGTGTGTCCCCCGCAGCTGGCTGCCCAGCTGCACTCATTCCACGTCCATCCCACTCATCAGCCACCGTCCACGGCCCAGACCCCGAGTGCCACCCCCTCAGGGGATCTCTCTCTGGTCATGCTGAAAACCAGCTCAGCTGGACAGGTGTTCGGGGGACACCAGAGACACAAAGGACACAGGGCTCACGGAGCAGGGCTCCGCCTGGGTCCTCTGTCAGCAGCATCCTCACCCACCAGGCCGCTCTCACCACGGAGGCAGAGAGAACTTCCACACCTGGCACCGGGCCTCGCGTCCCCACGCCTCACCCTGGCCAGGCTCGCTTCATGTTCAAGCCCTTGGCCTTCCTGGGTCCTGGAATAGCCAGGCAGGCCTGGGGAGTGAGGCCGGAGGCTGGCCCAGGTGGACGGCCCCTGTGCTCTGTCTCTGTGGCCCCAGCACAGCAGTGACAGCTGTGGCCATGAGCACTAGAGCAGGCTTCAGAGGAGCTGCGCCGCTGACGGAGGGGTGAGCAGGATGAGCCTTCACCCAGCTGAGGACGGCCGTGCGCAGGGGCCCCAAGTAGGCATCTGCGGCAGAGACCGGGGAGGCCGCTGTGGTCCAGAAACACAGCTGGGGGCGGGGAGGTGGACTCTGGGCTTTGCTGGGTCTGGAGTCAGACTCCGCACGGACACTGCCTGGACACGCAGCTGAGGCCAGTGTGGTGAGAGCAGGGTGCCCAGGGCCACAGCCTGGACTCATCTGTGGACCAGGGTGGGGTAGGGGCAGACAGCCGCCCTCGCCCTCGCCCCTACTACGACAGATCGCACTGATATTCCCCAAGGAACTCCTGTGGGCAGAGCGGCTCAGAAAAGCCCTGGGAGAGGCAGCAGCGACCATCACGTTGAAAAGGTGGCTTCACAGAGACGTGCAGGCAGGTTTCTCTGCAGGGAAACTGCACTTTCCTCATTTTCCGTGTGCCCTGGGTGTGGGGGGCAGGACGCCCCAGGTACCTCCTGGGGTCACCGGGCTGGCGTGGACAGCACCTCAGGACAGGAGCAGCAGAGTGGGGGTGGAGCAGGGGTTTCTGTGTGGGCTCTGGACCCTGACGCAACTCTGCAAAGAAACTAAAACCCAACAAACTGCACACCTTCAAGGGTAAAATTATGCTATGTGAAGAAATAAAATAAAATAAAATAAAATAAAATAAAATAAAATAAAAGGGAAGGGAAGGGAAGGGAAGGGAAAGGGAAAGGGAAAGGAAAAGGAAAAAGAAAGACTGGCATTACAGGGGAGCCCCGCAGGTGGGTCAGCTGGGCAGGAGTGTCCACCACTGGGTGAGGCGTCCTGGAAAGGAGGGTGTCCAGGCACGTGGGCTTGTACCATCTGGACAGGTATGTGGCTGCCACCGAGATCCACCACAGCTGGGGCATGCTCTGTGGCACGCGGGCTGCCTGGCTGTCCCCCAGGCCCACCCTCCCTCTGGGCCCAGGCACTCAGCACGGCCCCAACATGTCCAGCCCAGGATGCCCCGTGGCCGCTGCTCTCCTCGGGTGGGGCAAGCTGACCCAGTCTCCCCACCCCCAGTCACGATGTCGGCATCTCACGTTCAGTCTGTGGCTGCCCAGCACCTAAGTGGCCTGTGGGGCTGAGGAAGCCCCTGTCCCAGACCAATGCCTGCAGACTCCCCTCCCCCCACGGATGCTCAGGGCGCCAGAAACCAAACCTGCCTCTAAGACCAAGAGCAGCTGCCTGAGAGCGAGGCCACACGGCAGGAAGCCCTGGAGAACCCAGGGAGAGGAAGGCAGCCGTGTCCTGGCCACATGTCCCTCCTGGTGGGGGCCGCTGTGCCCACCTCTAATCAAGACCCTGCATGAGCGCCCAGCTGATGCTCTTTGGCGGGGTGAAAAAATGAGCAAATGAGAAAATACAGGAAGTGATGCACCAGGTGCGGTGCGCACCACCAGGGAGGCCAAGGCGGCGCGGGGCCCCCTTCCCACTGGCCAGGGCCACTCTGCATCCTGGGACAGAGGGCCCGTGCCTGCTCACTAAGGATCAGGGTCAAATGACCATGGCCTTCCACACCCATTGGGTCAGCAGCCCACCCCCACTGACTGTCTCCTCTAAGGCCTGGCCGAGGGACCTCCCCCCACACTGTAGCACACACGTCCTGACCCTGCTGCTGACACGGGGAAGGGTGAGGTGGGCTTCTCTCCCGCGAGCTCCCTCCAGATTCACCACTCATCGTGGTGCCCCACCTCCTTGAAGGTACAGATCCATGTCCGTGAGGGGCATTCTGTCCCACTGGGAGACCCGGAAGAAGCTCCTGGCTTCGGATTGGCACAGCTCTGGCTGTTGTGGCCAACAGGGAAGTGAACCAACAGACAGAAGACCTCTCTCTCTCTCTGCCTCTCCTCTTTCTGTGTAACTCTTTCAAGTAAATAAACAAATTTTTTAAAAAATAAAAACACTCAATCTGCATCTCAGTGACTGTTTTAACTACAACAAAGCAGGAAACAGGAAGAACCAAGCCAAGTAACCTAGGAGACGACAGCCGGGCACTGGTGCCCGGGCCTGAGTAGCCGATCGACCTCCTAGTCCCACGGGCTCCGGGGCCAAGAAGCAAGGCCGCGGAGCAGCAGGGGCTTGCTCGGGGCCCAGGCCCTGTCTTCCCTCGGAAGAAACCAGGGCTCCTCGGGACGACTTCAGGGACAGCACGGTACTGAGCGACCCGGCGTGGGAATGAAGCTACCAAAGTGAGCAGAGCCGCGAAGGCTGCTCCTGCCGGGAGGGAACACGGCTCCCGGGAAAGCGGGTGGAGCCGGGCCGGGCCAGTGCCCGCGGGGAGGGAGGGGCCGCCTGTGCAGGCCTCCCGTGAGGACCTGCCACACAAACCCCGCCAAGGGATGCTCTGCCTCCGCACGGGCGACCGTGAGCTTGCGAGTGCCTGTGCCGTGAGACAGAAAGGCAGCCTAACCCAGGTGTAAGAGATGAGGAGACCTGCTAGCAGAGGCAACGCGGGACTGGGTGCCGTGCAGGGAATGCCCTGGAGAGCAGTGGGGAATCGGCTGGCACCAGCAGGCGGGGCAGGAAGAGCAGCCGACACCTGTGGGACACGCACTACATGGGACAGGCACTCAGACACGGGACATGCACTACACGGGACAGGCACTCAGACACGGGACAGGCAGACATGGGACATGTGCTACACGGGACAGGCAGACACGGGACATGCACTACACGGGACAGGCACTCAGACACGGGACATGCACTACATGGGACACACACTACATGGGACAGGCACTCAGACACGGGACAGGCAGACATGGGACATGTGCTACACGGGACAGGCAGACACGGGACATGCACTACACGGGACAGGCACTCAGACACGGGACATGCACTACATGGGACACACACTACATGGGACAGGCACTCAGACACGGGACAGGCAGACATGGGACACGCACTACACGGGACAGGCACTCAGACACGGGACAGGCACTACACGGGACATGCACTCAGACACGGGACATGCACTACACGGGACACACACTACACGGGACAGGCACTCAGACACGGGACAGGCAGACATGGGACACACACTACACGGGACAGGCAGACACGGGACATGTACTACACGGGACAGGCACTCAGACATGGGACATGCACTACATGGGACACACACTACACGGGACAGGCACTCAGACACGGGACAGGCAGACATGGGACACACACTACACGGGACAGGCAGACACGGGACACGCACTACACGGGACAGGCACTCAGACACGGGACACGCACTACACGGGACACACACTACACGGGACAGGCAAACACGGCACATGCACTACACGGGACAGGCACTCAGACACGGGACAGGCACTACACGGGACAGGCAGACACGGGACACACACTACACGGGACAAGAACTCAGACACGGGACATGCACTACATGGGACACACACTACACAGGACAGGCACTCAGACACGGGGCAGGCACTACACGGGACAGGCACTCAGACATGGGACATGTTACACGGGACAGGCAGACATGGGACATGTGCTACACGGGACAGGCAGACACGGGACATGCACTACACGGGACAGGCACTCAGACATGGGACATGTGTTACATGGGACAGGCAGACATGGGACATGTGCTACATGGGACATGCAGACACGGGACATGCACTACACGGGACAGGCACTCAGACACGGGACAGGCAGACATGGGACACACACTACACGGGACAGGCAGACATGGGACATGTGCTACACGGGACAGGCAGACATGGGACAGGCACTCAGACATGCACTACATGGGACATGGACTACACGGGACAAGCAGACACGGGACATGTGCTACATGGGACACACACTCCATGGGAAGGTAGACACGGGACATGCACTACATGGGACACATACTACATGGGACACACACTGAGACACGGGACACCTACTACACGGGACATGCAGTACATGGGACATGCACTCAGACATAGGACACACACTGAGACACGGGACACGCACTCAGACGTGGGACACACACTCAGACGCGGGACACACACTCAGACACGGGACACGCACTCAGACGTGAGACACGCACTCAGACACGGGACACGCACTCAAACACGGGACACGCACTCAGACACTGGACACGCACTCAGACATGGGACACGCACTCAGAGCGGCCACACGCGGTGGCCTGTGATGACAGAGGTGAAGGCAGTGGCAGTGACCTGGGCAAGTGCACACAAGACCTCGGGCCAACTCTTGGTCTTGTGGATTTCTGTAAGCAGAGCCGCCTTCAGATGAGAAGCCAAAAACCGAGAGTGATAGGCGATGGCCTCCTGGTGCTGGAACCAACCAGCACAGGGGCTTGAGGGCTGGGCTGACCCCCGGGGGAGGCCCAACTGGGAGAGGAGAGGGGGACGTGCCAGGCTCCAGAGCGATCTCGCAGGCAGCGCAGCAGCGAGAGCAGGCTGCTGGGGCTGAGCTGAGGGCTGGGCGTCCACCCAGAGCAAGGAGCTCCCATCACAGGTGCAGGCCCACTGCTGGCCACACCCCACCCAGTGCCTCACACATGGCGAACAGGAAGGACCCCCAGCCCCGCACCCTCCCGTCCTCACCTAGTGCTCGACCCTGAAACCCGGGATTCCTGCCCGTCCACATTGTGGCTCCGGCACTCGTAGTCCTGTGCCTGGGACATGGCCGTCTGCTCCGCAGGTGCAGGATGCCAGCAGGCGGTCAGGCGGGAAGGCACTGCCCTGCAAGACACAAGTGTGCGGTTATAGCCCAGGCCGCCCCTCGGGGTGCACCTCCTGCCACAGCCAGACCATCCCAGCGCGGGGCTGTCGCGGGCACAGCGGGTATCCTGGCCCGGGAGGGGTCAAGGACACCGGTGCAGCAATCCGGGAGGTCCCGAGTTCCTGCACAGGCACTTCGTGCATGACCCACGGACAGACTGGGCCTCTTCAAAACAGCTCAGTGTTGTCCAGATGAATATGGGGGAGGGGATGATCCCTGACCTCTACATAAAACTTAATTATTCATCTATTTGAAAGGCAGAGAGAAAGAGTTAAAGAAATATCTCCCATCCAATGGTTCACTCTGTAAATGCCTACAACAGCAGTGGCTGGGCCAGGTCAAAGTCAGCCAGGAACTCCTCCAGGTCTCCCATACAGGTGCAGGGGCCCAGGCATTTGGGCAGTCTTGTACTGCTCTCCCAGGTGCCTTAGCAGGGAGCTGGATTGGAAGCGGAGAAGCCAGGACTCGAACCGGCGCCCGACAGGATGCTAGCATTGCAGGCTGTGGCTTTACCTGCTATGCCACAGTGTTGGCCCCATAACTTAATTCTTGAAAACTTATATTGGCCGGCGCCGCGGCTCACTAGGCTAATCCTCCACCTGCGGCGCTGGCACACCGGGTTCTAGTCCTGGTCAGGGTGCTGGATTCTGTCCCGGTTCCCGGTTGCCCCTCTTCCAGGCCAGTTCTCTGCTGCGTCCTGGGAGTGCAGTGGAAGATGGCCTAAGTGCTTGGGCCCTGCACCCACATGGGAGACCAGGAGAAGCACCTGGCTCCTGGCTTCGGATCAGCGCGGTGCGCCGGCCGCAGCGGCCACTGAGGGGTGAACCAACGGAAAAGGAAGACCTTTCTCTCTCTCTCTGTCCACTCTGCCTGTCAAAAAAAAAAAAAAAAAAAAAAAAAAGAAAAGAAAAGAAAGAAAGAAAGAAAACTTATATTGTGTGTAATCTGAGATAGGACCACACCCAAGACTCACAAATAACTGCTACAAATAAATCAGAAAAACAGATCACACCGTGAGAGAATGAACAAGACTTGAACACACTTTACACACCCATGAAATGCGCCCGGCATCGCCTGACCTGGGGGAATGCTGGTCAGAGCAGGTGAGAGCAGCACAGGTAACAGACGCCGGGCAGCAGGAGGGGCCAGGTGTGGCCCCAGTTATGGGGACACGGTGGACAGTGGCCGCCCGGCTCCATCTCACAAAGCTCCAAACTGCCTTCTGCCCTGAGATGGACCTCGGCCGGCTGCACCACCGCCCGTGCGTCTCACACCCAGCACGGGGCCCTCACAAGGAGTCCAACCACACTGACTGGACTCAGGGAGGTGGGGCGGTGCCCGCCTGCGCTGTGCTCACAGCTGAGGACCCGCTCCGGTCCTGGCTCCAGGCCCCACCCTCTCCGCCCCCGGAGAGCCACACAACCACTTAGATGCTGGGGACTGCCGCCAGTGCTAGTTTCAAAATGAAGCTACAGGACTTCCACCATCTCGCCTGTCTGAAAGAAAGCTGAGCCGTCTGCAGCAAGAGCGGCACCCCATTCTCCACCTGCCGGTCTCCCCTTTCAGACCGGCACGGAGAGCCAGTGCGGACCCCATGTCTCGATGACACCCACACGGCCTGGACTCAGACCAAGTAGTGTCAGTCAGTCATTCTTGAGGTTGTTTTATTTAGTTCCCATCTTTTGCATTTCCATATGGAGTCCAGAATCCACTTCTCAATTTCTTTGTTTTTAAAGGTTTGTTTATTTACTTGAAAGTCAGAGTTACAGAGAGAGAGAGACATAGAGTGAGAGAGAGGTCTTCCATCCACTGGTTCACTTCCCAGTTGGCTGCAATTGCAGGAATTGTGACGATCTGAAGCCAGGAGCCAGGAGCTTCTTCTGGGTCTCCCATGTGGGTGCAGGGGCCCAAGCACTTGGGCATCTTCTACTGCTTTCCCAGGCCACAGCAGAGAGCGGGAACGGAAGTGGAGCGGCCGGGAGTTGAATCGGCACCCACACGGGATGCCGGCGCTGCAGGGGGTGGCTTTACCTGCTCCGCCACAGCGCCGGCCCCACTTCTGTTTCTACAGAACGGCTTGCTGGGATCTTGACGGCAGTCGTGTTGAATCTATGGTCAACACGGAGGAAGACGAATGAGTTCTCACCCACAAACACTGCATCTCTCCACCCACTTAGGTCTACCTTCAGCAACGTTTTGTAATTTCTAGTGTAAAAATATCACAATTATTTAGGTAAATTTATCCATAGGGGCTGGCGCCGTGGCTCACTCGGTTAATCCTCTGCCTGCGGCACTGGCATCCCATATTAGCGCTGGATTCTGTCCCGGTTGCTCCTCTTCCAGTCCAGCTCTCTGCTGTGGCCTGAGAGGGCAGCGGAGGACGGCCCAAGTCCTTGGGCCCCTGCACCCGCGTGGGAGACCAGGAGGAAGCACCTGGCTCCTGGCTTCGGATCGGCGCAGCTCCTGCCGTAGCGGCCATTAGGGGGTGAACCAATGGAGGGAAGACCTTTCTGCCTCTCTCTCACTGCCTAACACTATCTGTCAAATAAATTTAAAAAATTATCCATAATTATTTCATATTTAAAAAGATTTGCTTGAAAGCCACAGTGACAGAGATGGAGAATGACAGAGTGAGCTTCCCTCTACTGGTTCATTCCCCAAATGGCAGAAACAGCCAGGCTGAAGCCAGAAGCCTGGAACTCCATCTGGGTCTCCCATGTGGGAGCAGGGCCCAAGGACTCGGGCATCCTCCACTGCTTTCCCAGGCCACAGCAGGGAGCTGGACCGCAAGTGGAGCAGGTGGGACTAGAACTCAGATCAGTGCTGTCTTGGGATGCCGGCATGTCAGCAGCAGCTGAGCCCACTGTGCCACACCACCAGCCTCTCAGGACATTTTCCATGTGACTGGTGGCTTCTATCCCTGGCCTGTTCCAACAAGGGCCAGCGAGCAGGGAACTGGCAGCACGTGTCACACAGGAGGGGACGGGTGGCAGAGGCAGTGCCTCCAAAGGCCTGAGTTGTGTCCGGTGTCGGCTTGCCGGCTGGGGCAGCTCAACAGAAGCCGAGTCCCAGGAACGAGACCTGCTTTTGGCTCACAGACCCTGGAGGGCGGTGCTGCCACAGGGAGCGCCCCATTTCACCCCTCAGGCGTCTGGATCTTACAGACCAAGGTGGGGCCCCTCGGCCTCGAATCTTCAGCTGTGGCTCCCCGGCCTCAGCAGAAGCCCTGCTGTGCCCCAGCTCCACTCCTCTTCCACCCCCACACCCCCTCCCCCGTCGGCCACGGCCACGCTGCAGATCCCGTTTCCCATCGCGTTCCAAGGAGGGAGCCAGATGAGCAAGTCTTTCCGCGCCCGCACTTCCAGGGGCCCGAGTGCCCTTCTCAATGCCGCTGTTGAGAGTCTTCCAAGTTCTGAACAATGGGCTATCTCACGCTCCAAAGGTCGGCTGTGAGCGCCTCAGCCAGCGGGCGGGACGGGCGCTCCTGCTTCTCCCCCCTCCGGAGCTTCCTCTCCAAAGACCACGGAGGTGCTCAGATCTACAGGTCACGGGTTCAACCGGACACGTGCAGGCTGACTCTGGGACGGGCGACCCCCTGGGGACACGTGGGCAGCAGGACCTGGCGCCATGACCCAGCAAACAATGTGGTGCAGCACCTGCTTGAACTTCTCCACAAGCTGCTGTGTACAGGGTCACCAAGGCTCAGCACCGCACCTGCTGCCTCCCGAGGTGGCTCAAGGCCAGACGCACCAGGGGCTCAGGGCTCCTCTGCCACGGGCCTGCCCAGCGCTGAAGGCCAGCACAACCGCGGCCTTTCACACGAGACCCCTGTCTCGGCCCAGGTACCGGGCAGTCACACAGGCGTGATCAGACAGCGCTGCTCCACACAGCACCACACTGACAGGCATGATCAGAGAGCTCTCCTCCACACGGCACCACGCACTCACACAGGCGTGATCAAACACAGCCCTCCTCCACATGGCATCACACACATATACACGTGTGATCCAACAGCACTCACATGGCACCGCACACTCACACACATGTGATCACACAGTGCTGCTCCACACAGCACCACACTCACACATGGCACCACACATACACACAGTGTGATCAGACACAGCCCTCCACACAGCACCAGACACACACACACACGGCACCACACACACACACACGCGTGATCAGAGACAGCCCTCCACACGGCACCAGACACACACGTGTGATCACAGTGCTCCTCAGGCCCAGTCAGAGCTGCTGAAAGCCCGACGGGATGGAGCTGACGGGGCTGGAGCAGAGCTGTGCCTGGCCCTGTGCTTCCCAGCAGAGCCCTGTGCACGGGGTTCAAAGTCTCCTCCCAGGACAAGGGAAGGGAATGTTCTGACAGCAGCCCCCACCACATGCCTCAGAGGGTCTGAGCTCTGGTCTGCCCCACGCCTCCCCTCACACGGCCAGGCAGGCCCCCAGCGGGGCAGTCCCTTCTCCCGCTTCCCTGCGCGTGGGCGCGAGGCCCCAGATTCCAGCCTCCCACGAGCAGTTCTGAACAGAGGACGCTCTGTGCTGGCTCCCAGTGGGGCCGTGTGGAGAACGAGCCGGAACGAGCCCCGGAAGCAACCGCTCACGGTGCCAGACCCGGGTCTCTGAGCCACTGGCTGCACAGCCTCACCTGCTGCACGGGCGCCTCCCTGCCCGTCTCGTGTGTGTGTGCACGTGTAGTGCCATGTGGAGAAGGGCTGTGCCTGATCACGCGTGTGTGTGGTGCTGTGTGGAGGAGTGTGTATCTGATCACGCGCGCCTGTGTCTGGTGCTGTCTGATGGGCTGGCCACCCCTCTCAGGACCCGTGGCCCCAGGCCAGGTCTCAGACCACACCAGGCCCAGCATGCCCCCCTCATTCTGCACCTGTAAACTGCAGGCAGTGGGCAAGACAAGGGGCTGTGAGAATGTCCAGTGGGGACCCATGTGGCTGAGAAGAAGCTGATGTGACGGGTGCTGCGGTGTAGCAGGTACAGCCTCTGCTTGTAGCGCCCGCACCCCACACGGGGGCCGGTTCAAATCCCAGCTGCTCCACTTCCCATCCAACTCCCTGCTGATGCACCTGGGAAAGCAGCAGGAGATGGCCCAAGCCCCTGGGCCCTTGCACTGACGTGGGAGATGTGGATGAAGCTCCTGGCTTTAGCCCTGCCCAGCCCCGGCCATTGTGCCTATTTGGGGAGTGAACCAGTAGGTGGAAGACCTCTCTTTCTCTCTCCTTTTTCTCTTTCAAATAAACATTAAAAAACAAAACAAAACACCTGAGGCCTGGTAAGCCCCGAATGAGAAAGGAAAAGCAGTCTGCAGACGGGGGTGGGGGGCATCGCAGGACAGCGCCAGTGTCCCCCACTGTCAAGGCCTGCTCTGGGACAGGGCCCCCGTCTGAGCGGCTACTCAGCGTGAAGCCCAGCAGGCGGCCACAGCACCCTGCAGTGGGAATGAACTGAGGCCATCCAGTGGGGCTGGGTCTGGGGGCCCCTCGGACGCAGGTGCAATGTCTCCACAAGCAGGCCGCCAGCTGTGACGGGAAAGTGTCTCCCCCACTAACAGCTTCTCGCGCTGCCTGGGCGACCTTGAGGCTTTAGATCTCACCTCCAGGTGGGGGCAGTCTCCCACCCAGAGCCGGCAGGGGAAGGGGCCGCGTCCCGGGGTGGGGTGGGGGGTCGGAGCGGCTCCAGGAGACCTGGCTGCCTGGGTGACCTTGTGGTTTAGATCTGTCACCCAGAGCTGGCAGAGGAGGGGGCTGAGCCCTCTCCAGGAGACCCCCGCTACCTCCATGAGCCCCGCTCCTGTCCCATGGGCACCCCCACCAGAATGACCCAATGAACAGACAGCGATGCCAGACAAGCCCAGGACACTGCCTCAAGGCCAGCGTCCTTCTCGGCACTCCCTGCTCTCCTCTCCACCACACGCTTTCCTGTCCCCTGCCCATCAGAGTCTCTTTTCTGTCAAATAAAAGGTTGCTGGCTTCTTATTTCTACGCCGAGCCGAGGGAAAGCAGCCACGGGACTTGCTCCAGCAACTGGAGCTGCGGCCGTCCTGCAGGGCTCGACCTCTGAAGCCCCACGCACTTCGCCATCCCCCAGGCTTTAGGCCAAAGACGCTCCTCAGACGCAAAGCCTGCTGCTTCCCGGCAGAGGGAAAGACCCCAGGATCACAGTGAGAACAGCGAGGCCCCCAGGATTCTGCTGGGGGCTCTGGGGTGAGGAGGGGGCCTGGGACGGAGGCAGGGCTTCGGGAACGCAGAAAGATGGGTGCCCGTGATTGACCAGGGCTCCTCTTCAGTGTTTCACAAGGGAAAAACCAGAGTGTTTGGCAAAAACGTGATGGGGTTGGTTCAGCCAGGACACAGGAGTGCTCAGTCTTTCTCGCAAGGGCCGAGGAATTAAACGATGCGCAAGTGCCCCTGGTTACAGACTGAGGGCTGCCAAGTGAGGGACCCAGGGCTGAGGCCAACCACCAAGGCCACCAATCACTGCAGGAAGAGCTGGCGGCGGCAGCCGCTGGTACCCACCCACAGGATACGGGAAGGCGAGGAGGAAAACACTGCAGCTGTGGCCGGCTCAGGGGGGAGCTGAGAAAGCCACTGACAGCCTGAGACACGCTGGGTGCCCCCGGTCAGCAGTGTCGGGGACCACCTGTCAGAGGCAAGGCCAAGGCAAAACACAAGTGGCAGGGACCCCCAGAGCCAACAGCTGGGTGGACAGGGCGTTCCAGAAGAGCTGCAGTTGATCTGTGAGAGCTCCCATGGGCCCAGCAACAACTGGACATCAATGTTGTGAACACCTGCACCCGGGAGAGTAACAAACTCCATAGCTTTGGCCAGCTCTTTAGTGCAGGGCAAACAAGCACTACTCCAGATAAAGGTTTATAAAAAACAAACTGCTGAAACCTACTGGTCGAGTTGGCAAGAAAGAGCAGAACTTCAGAGGGCAAAGCTGTGATAAAGGAGGAACCCCCAGAAATGTGGGAGCCACTCGCCGTGGGCTGGCCGTGGGAGACCTGGCCTCAGGCTTCGCACCCGTGAGACACCAGAGTCGCAGGCGGCGGCTTTACCCGCTGCAGCTGCAATGCCGGCGCCTGGTCTAGATGTTAACCAACTCCAAGGAACAGATCCAGGAGACTTTAAGGGGAACTCAAAAGGGGGCCGGAGTCCCACCGTGAGGGACTGCAAGAAACCCCAGTGGAGCCTCTCTGGCCCCAAGTAAGACAGAGACAAGCAGTGACCTGGCGCAGGCCAAGACACCCAGGGTTAGAACCAAAGTGTCTGGAGCCGGCTCTGTGGCACAGCAGGTAAAGCCGCCGCGTGCAGTGCCAGCCTCCCATACGGGCGCCAGTTCAAGTCTTGGCTGCTCCACTTCCAATCCAGCTCTCTGCTATGGCCTGGGAAAGCAGTGGAAGATGGCCCAGGTCCTTGGGCCCCTGCACCCACATGGGAGACCCAGAAGAAGCTCCTGGCTTCGGATTGGCTCAGCTTCAGCTGTTGCATCCAACTGGGGAGTAAACCAGCGGATGGAAGATCTTTCTCTCTCCCCTTCTCTCTGCCTCTCCTCTGTGTAACTCTTTCGAATAAATCAATAATAATAATAATAAAAAGAACCAAAGTGTCCACATCTATGCTGTTTGTGGGAGGACAAAAACACAGATCAATTTTAGGTGTGGGGGCCAGCTCTGTGGCACAGCAGGTAAAGCCACTGTCTGCAACACTGGCCTCCCACAGGGGCACCTGTTTGAACCCCAGCTGCTCCACTTCCAATCCAGCTCCCTGATAACGTGCCTGAGAAAGCAGTGGAAGATGGCCCAAGTGTTTGGGCCCCTGCACCCACGTGGGGCACCCGGATGAAACTCCTGGCTTTGGCCTGGCCCAGCCCTGGCTGTTGCATCCATCAGGGAATGACCAGTGGATGGAAGGTCTCTTTCTCTGTCTTTTCCTCTCTAACTCTGAATTTCAAATAAATAAGTAAATATTTAAAAAAACCTTTTAGACGTTGATAAATTAATTCTGGATGTTAAAATATCCAGGGCAAACACTATGGAATTTGAATGAATAACTTCCAATCTAGGAGGAGAGAAAAAGAAAGAAAACATAATAACCAACCCAAAAGTAGTTAAGAAAGATAGGCCACCAGCCACTGCCACTTGAATTCCAGTTCCAGATAGCGTGCAGCAGCCGACGGCCCATGAGCGTGAGTGGGGCCAGCGCTGCGGCGCAGCGGTTCGAGCTGGCGTCCCACAACTGAGTGCCAGTTGGAGTCCTGGCCGCACCACTGCTGATTCAGCTCCCTGCTCATGTGCCCGAGAAGTCCTCGGGCCCCTGCCGCTCACGTGGAGACCAGGATGGAGCTCCAGGCTCCTGGCTTCAGCATGGCCCAGCTCTGGCTGTTGGGGAGTGAACCAGAAGACGAAGCTCTCTCTCCGTCTCTCCCTCCCTGTCACTCTTCTTTTTGAATAAATAAATGAATCTTTAAAAAAATGACAGGTTGTCAGAAAAGATTATTTATGTTTAATTTGAAAGAGAGACAGAGATCTTCTGTCTACTGGTTCACACCCCAGATGCCCACAACAGCCAGGGCCCAGCGAGGCTGAAGTCGGAAATCCGGAGCCCAGGGGCAAGGACCCAGGTACCTGGGCCGTCACCTGCTGCCTCCCAGAGCGCACACTAGAGTTGGAGGCGGAGCTGGGACCTGAACCCAGGCACTCAGGTATGAGACGCAGGTGTCCCGAGCAGCCGGCAAACACACACCCTTGTCGGAAAGCGTCCAAGTTCCAGATGCGTGCTTTGTAAGGGTCGAAACTCTGGGTCGAAGGTGGAGAATGAGCTGGCGACTCCATCGGGGCTGGCACTCGGACCCCCGTGGTAAACCTAACGAGGGCCCATGGCCAGACACATGGCCTCACGGTGGGGAAGCAAGCTGGACAGGAGTGGGGAGACAAAGGGTCCAGCATCCATGAGGGCAGAGAGGACCACACAACAGCCAGACCTTGTCTCGGGCTGCAGACACTACACCAGGAACAGAAAACACTGACTCTTTCAGCCACCGTGGAACATTCTGGACCTGACCACATGCCAGGGCAAAGAGCAAGTTCCCAACAAATGTCAAAGGAGTGACCCAGGCAGGCGGGCAGCCAGCACGGACAGCGGCCACGGAGACGCTGACTCAGTAAGAGCGAGAACTCGGATGCTGGGGCGCTCAGAACTCCGTGAAACCCCGAAGAAGGAAAAGAGGTGTGCACTCCAGACTGACAGCTCCAGGCACGGCACGCGGCCAGTGCCAGGGTGGACAGGCCCGGGTCTGCACGTGCGCACAGACGGAGGGGCTTGGCACAGCCCACAAGGAAGTGCTGACCCGCCTGGCTCCTGGCTTCACATCAGCCCAGCCCAAATGTGATCATTTGGGGAGTAAACCAGCAAACGGAAGACCTCTCTCTCTAACTCGGACTTTCAAATAAATAAAATAAATGTTTAAAAAAAGAGCGAGAGACGTGTTCATCGTGCTGCAAAAAACTCTTAGCAGTTTTTCATAATACGCATCTTCTGTTTCTTTTTCAAGATCTCCTTGTACGTGTGGATTTCAAAACGATTTACAATCACAATAAATTGATCTTTTAATTCCATGGTTGCAGGTGTCCTGGGAAACAGGGCACCGCTGTGAACCACACTGCTCTCCTCATGCACCCGGCTGCTCCTGCGCCAAGGGCTTCCCTGTCCACCCCTGCTCACCAGGCACTCTTCTCCCAGTTCTGTCTCCTGACTCTCAGCTGAGTCCAGTGAATTCACACACTCTCTCAGTTGTGTAAAACCAGACACTTAAACTTGGTTGAAAAATTTTTAAAAAGGTATATTTATTTATTTATTTATTTGAAAGGCAGAGTTACAGAGAGGCAGAGGCAGAGAGAGAGAGAGAGAGAGAGAGAGAAATCTTCCATCCGCTGGTTCACTCCCCAGTTGGTGCAACAGCTGGAGCCGAGCTGATCTGAAGCCAGGAGCCAGGAGCTTCTTCTGGGTCTCTCACGCAAGTGCAGGGGCCCAAGCACTTGGGCCATCTTCTTCTGCTTTCCCAGGCCACAGCAGAGAGCTGGATCGGAAGTGAAGCAGCCGGGACTTGAACTGGTGCCAATACAGGATGCCGGCACTACAGCTTTACCAGCTACGCCACAGCGCTGGCCCCTCACGTGGTGTCTTAACTGCTGTGGCAACACTGCCCCTTCTTGCACTCTGTAATAGTCCCTGGTGCCTCCAAGTGCAGACTGGAGTGTTCCGCTCTCCTCACTGCCAGCACACAGCCATTTCCCCGTCGGCCCTCCAGCATCCGGAGCGTCAGTGCCACTGCACCCAGCCTGTGGCTGTGCTGCTGTTCATTTGGCAGGTGTTTGGGAGAGAGTGAAACGCACGAGTGCCTCCAATCTGCTTTCTTCAAAAATTGCCTTCAGCAGTGGCACCTGGCAAAGTGGATGAGACACCCCGATCTGCATCAGAGCGTCTAGATTTGAGTTCAGCTCCACTTCTGATCCAGCTTCCTGCTACTGCACACCCTGGGAGGAGCACGTGATGGCCCAAGGACTAGGGGTCCTGCCACCACGTGGGAGACTGGGTGGAGTTCCAGGGTCCTGGCTTCACTAGCTGTTGTGGGCATTTGGGAACTGAACCAACAGATGGACGATCTGTCACACTGCCTTTCAAATAAACACAAATAAATAAATAAAAACTACCTCCAGCATAAAAACATTAAACTAGACTCCAGAAAAAAATCTGAATTAGTTTAAATTTCATTTCTACCACATAAATTCTTTCCGTGAATAAAGAAGTAGCATCTGCACCATCAGCTGTTAGCGCTGCTCACACCACAAACCCAGGCACACCCACATCTCCCTGGCAGATGTCCCACTTCGGCTAGGCCCACAGACTGAGACTCTCACAGTCTGCACTCCATCTACGGCTGAATTCTGAAACCTTCATGGGCATTTTAATGAAACGATGTGCAGAGAAAGCCACACCACGGCCACGGGCACCAGCAGACAGTGCTGAGACCACAAAGGCCTGGCAGGGCTGCACAAGGCGTCCACACAGGAACACGGCGCCTTAAAAGTGATGGTTCACAGGTTGTTGTGATCTATTTTGCAAAAATGTTTATGTATTTTCAGAGAGAAAGACAAAGAGACATCTTCCATCTGCTGGTGTGCTCCCCGAATGCTAAGAACAGCCAGCGCTGGGTCAGGCTGAAGCCAGGAGCCTGGAACTCAATCTGGGGCTCCCACGTGGACAGCAGGCACCCAAGTCCTCAAGCCGGTACCTGCTCCTACCCGTGTGCACAGAAGCAGGAAGCCAGGCAGCCAGGACTCGAGCCAGGCACTCTGATGTAGGTGGGATGCAGTGGTCCTAAGTGGTGCCTTACCCACAGCACCAAACACCCACCCTGACCATTTGTTGTCCTAGGAAAGCCAGAGCTGGGCAGATCCAAGGCCAGGAGCCAGGAGCTTCTTCCAGGTCTCCCAACCGGATGCAGGAGCCCAAGCACTTGGGCCATTTTCTACTGCTTTCCCAGCCCAACAGCAGGGAGATGGATGGAAAGCGGAGCAGCCAGGACAGAACCGGGGCCCACATGAGATATCTGCATTGCGGGTGGCAGCTTTTCCCCCTACGCCACAGGGCCAGCCGCCAGCTTCACTTCTGGTTCCTCTCTGCTAATGTGCACCCTGGGGGACAGCAGGGGGCTCAAGCACTTGGGTCCCTCTATTCAGATGGGGGACTGGATTGAGTTCCAGGCTCCTGGCTCTGGCCTGGCCCAGCCCCAACTGTTGTGGGCATTTGGGGAGTGATCCAGTGGATGGCTCTCTGCCCTTCAAATAAAAAATTTAAAGTTTTTAAAAAATTAAACTTTTGGCCGGCGCCGCAGCTCAATAGGCTAATCCTCCGCCTAGTGGCGCCGACACACCAGGTTCTAGTCCCGGTTGGGGCGCCGGATTCTGTCCCGGTTGCTCCTCTTCCAGGCCAGCTCTCTGCTGTGGCCAGGGAGTGCAGTGGAGGATGGCCCAGGTGCTTGGGTCCTGCACCCCATGGGAGACCAGGAGAAGCACCTGGCTTCGCCATAGGATCAGCACGGTGTGCCGGCCGCAGTGCGCTGGCCGCGGCGGCCATTGGAGGTGAACCAACGGCAAAGGAAGACCTTTCTGTCTCTCTCTCACTGTCCACTCTGCCTGTCAAAAAAAAAAAAAAAAAAAAAAAAATTAAACTTTTGATTTCATACTGTTGTCAATTTTAACATCTCCAAATGTCCTGTTCTAGCTGTTTTCATTTCTTTTTTAAAAAATATTTATTCATTTGAAAGTCAGAGTTACACAGAGAGAGGCGAGGCGGGGTGAGGGGGGGAGGGGGAGGTCTTCCATCCGATAGTTCACTCACCAATTGGCTGCAATGGCTGGAGCTGTGCCGATCCGAAGCCAGGAGCCAGAAGCTTCCTCCGTGTCTCCCATGTGGGTGCAGGGGCCCAAGGACCTGGGCCACCCTCTACTGCTTTCCCAGGCCAAAGCATAGAGCTGGATTGGAAGTGGAGCAGCCGGGCCTTGAACTGACGCCCATGTGGGATGCCGGTGATCGATTGAGGCCAGGTGTTAGCCCGCTGCGCCGCAGCGCCGGCCCCTAGCCGCTTTCATTTCATCAGACCCAGCACACAGAAATGTACACTATGGTGAGCCCATTCTTTGTCTACACTGGCACTGTTCTTGTTTTTCCTTTCTCATACGAGTTAATTTCACACTCAACTAGATAGCTTTATCTCAGTAATCTCTGCATCCATCCAATTATGTATAAAAATTCAGACTACGAGTCTCTTAACAAGGCTGTTTACTCTGAGGCATTAGCGAGATCTGTGGGCGATGGAGACACCCCCATGAGGCGGCGTGCTGTCTCCACACGTCTGGGGCTCCCTTGGGAGAGCACCAGTGGGACCAGAGGTTTCCACCGAGGTGTGTCCGAGAGGCTCTGAGGTCCTGTCTGTGGCAGCACACAGGCAGGAGAGGGCGGTGTGGACGCATGGGCTGCAGGCTGATGAGCCCACTGCAAGCTGGAAACACACACCCACACCCCAGGTTTCTATCAAAAGCAGATTCAAGGACCCCAGGACCCTGGGCTTTGAAAACTCTCCTGCGGTCTGGTGCCACAAAGCATCCACCGCACTGCTCTACTGAACATTCCCACGGTGCCAGAGGAGTCAGAGCACCTGTGCATCAGGCTCTGTATAAAACAAAAAAACAGACACCTCTTATTTAATTAAAATTCATTAAGCAACAACGGACTTTGCTTACCTGGCGGACTAGGAAGTCAAGCATTCTTAGACGGTAACATGGATTAGCAAAGACAACCTGCAGTCACCCTCTCCCACTTGAACCAAATAAAAACCTTTTTTAAAGATGTATTTATTGTTTCAAATGTGGAGTTACACAGAGAGGGAGAGACACAGATGTCCACCTGCTGGTTCACTCCCCAGATGGCCACAACAGCAGGAGCCAGGAGCTTCCTCCAGGTCTCCCACGCGGGTGCAGGGCTACAAGTGGGGAGCTGCAATGGAAGTGAGCAGCCAGGACGTGAACAGGCGCCCACCTGGGACGCTGTGTCACAGGCAGCAGCTTCATTCGCTCTGCCACAACGTCCGCCCTCAAATAAAATTCTTTTATGCAGTAAAAAAAAAAAAAATCCTAAGATGAAATTTCACTTAGGAGTGAAGGCCCTGCTGGTTAAGACAGGGACAGCTAGCTCAACCCCAGGCTGGAGTGCCTGGCTTGGAGGCCTGGCTCCGCTTCAGATTCCAGGTCCCTGCTGCTGCACGGCCGGGAGGCAGCAGTGCCAGCTCAAGTACCTGTGCGCCTGCCACACGGGCGGGAGATCCGGATGGAGGTCCCAGCTACTGGATGCTGCCTGGCCATCCCCAGCTGCTGTGCACATCTGGAGAGTGAACCACCACATGGGAGACCTCTGTCTGCCTTTCAAATAAATATTTAGAGGAGAAATCCATTTAATACACCTGACTGACCACACGTAGTAGCTTAGCAACACAGTGGTGCCAGCTCTTCTCACCGTGACTGGGGCGCTCTCTGCTGCCCAGTTCACACGACAGCACCAGGCACATACTGGCAACCCCAGAGTCACCACTCAAAGCAGTTTCTACGGGGGCACACTACTTCTGTGGACCAGTGTAGGTCAGGGACTGTGAGCTGCACGCCGGATCTACTGGGTGGGAACAAGAAAGCAAAGAGGGAAGTGAGTGACACCTGTCCCCTGACCATTATAGCCTGGATGATGAGCATAACCTAGGCCCGACATCCACAACCAGATTCCACATCTGTGACCAGTCTACACAGACCCCACACAGTGACCAGCCTACACAGACCTTGCATGTGTGACCAGTCTACACAGACCCCACACGTATGACCAGACTACACAGACCCCATGCCCAGGACTAGTCTACACAGACCTCACACGGATGACCTCACATCTGTGACGAGTCTACTCAGACCCCACACCCAGGACCAGGTGGTCACATCCACCAGGACCTAGTGCCTGTGAGGTCAGAAGCAGTTTCGGTCCCTACAGCCTGTCCCCAAGGTGTGCACCCAGCATTGCAGCCGAGCCCTGGGACCCAGCTGTGTGGTGGCTGAGCCCAGGCCTCCCGGTTGTTCAAGAGCCTGCTGCTGCCACCGCCACCCCACCCCTGGCATCCAGCAGCACACAGAGGAATGGAACGTGGCAGAACCACACCCCGGCCACTGAACTGAACGTGGCAGATGGCTGTGGTTTGACTGCTCAAATGTGTAGTCTGTCTGGTGGTAACAGAAAACCACCGCACACATCTCACTGCTCCCGAGGGCTTACGCTGCCACTCGGTTTTGTTTCTCCTGTACAAGGGAACCTCTGCTGGCAGCCTGCAACCACGCTGGCCGGTGCCACATTCAACATCCCGGGTGGCCACTTCGCCTGGCGGTACAGCCGCCATGTGCCACAGCAGAGCGCCTGGCTCCAGTGCACAGCTCCTGGTCCTGACTCCAGCTCTCTGCTAATGAGCACTCTGGAAGTGGCCCAAGCAGGTAGGTCCCTGCCACCCACGTGGGAGGTGGAGGTCCGAGCTGGAGAGAGCTCTTGCTCCTAGCCTTGGCCCTGGCCTGGCCTGGCTGTGGTGGGCACCTGGGCAGTGAACCAGCAGATGGCACATCTCTTTGTTTGCGTCTCAAATTAATAAATTATTTTTTAAATATTAAAAAAAGACCCCAGATAGTGCTTCCTCGGTCAATCAGCTCCTCCAACTCCTTGTCCCCACCTGGTCTACACCAATTCCACGCCCACTAACACCTGACCCTTGGCAGGACAGGCTGCAACCCGCCCACGTGGACTACCACCGGCTCTCGAGCCCAGACGCTCAGCACGAAACAAGTGCTGAGTCTGGCTGAAGGGCCAACGTTTCTGAGATGCAACACGCAAGTCACATGTGACAGGAGAAACAAATGGTGACCCAGACCACCAGAACCCAAAACTCACGCTTCAAAACTGTCCACTAAGAAGCAAAACAGCAAGCTGCAGACAGGAGAACTCTCAGGAGTCACATAGCTGATAAAGAACCGTAACTACAACACACGAAGAGCTCACACAACTCAGTCACGAGAAGAGGGACCAACAAATCAAAGCCAGGGAAAGGGGCCGGCACTGGTGCAGCAGGTGAAGCCACTGCGTATGACACCGGCACACCACCAGAGCGCAGTGCTAGTCCACCTGCCCCACTTCTGATCCAGATTCCTGCTAATGTGTCTAGGAAGGCAGCGGACGATGGCCAAAGTGGTGGCCCTGCACCCACATGGGAGATTGGTGGCACTCTAAGCTCTGGGCTTCTGCCTGGCTGCTGGGGTCAACTGGGAAGCAAACAGGCAAATGAAGATGCTTTGCTCTCTGTCATTGTGCCTCCAATTAAATTAAAGTTAAAACGAGCAAATACAGCAACGAGGCAAAGCTTTCCCAGCCAGTGCTGAGTGAAGGGCATCGCTCAGGACAATGGACGCAAACTCAGCAAGACCAGGGGCAAGAGAGCCCCAGGCCAAGTGGGAGCACCACTGGTGCTGCAACTGGCCCCTGCTGCACAAACTCCACGCCCTGAGGCCCCGAGTGTGGTCTACAATCACCCCAGGAGCCCTGATGACCCTGGCACAGAGGCCCTCACTGGCCTGGCCCACAAAGAGGGGGCCAAGCTGACTCTGAGGAAGAAGACATCTTAAATAAGGAACAACAAAAGAGTGTGCAAACGAACTCTGAAGAGAGGGCTGGCGCTGCAGCTCACTAGGCTAATCCTCCGCCTGTGGCGCCGGCACACCGGGTTCTAGTCCCGGTCGGGGCGCCGGATTCTGTCCCGGTTGCTCCCCTTCCAGGCCAGCTCTCTGCTGTGGCCAGGGAGTGCAGTGGAGGATGGCCCGGGTCCTTGGGCCCTGCACCTGCATGGGAGACCAGGAGAAGCACCTGGCTCCTGGCTGCGGATTGGCGCAGTGTGGCAGCCGCAACGCACCAGCCTTAGCGGCCATCTGGGGGGTGAACCAACGGATAAAGGAAGACCTTTCTCTCCGTCTCTCTCTCTAACTCTGCCTGAGGACGGACGGACGGACGGACGGAAGGAAGGAAGGAATCTGAAGAGAGAAAGGCCAGACCAGCAGACTTCTGGAGGAGTACGAAGCAGGGTGGGCTTCCTGGACACACCAAGCCCAGGCCAGCAGGCCGAGCAGATGCCGGGAACTGAGTTCTATCAAGGCCTGGAACAGCAGGTAACTCCCTCCCTCCTGGCTTAGCTCGCCTAGCAAGGTATTCCCAGGGGTGAGACTTGGCCTAGAGGTCCAGATGCCCACCCTCCTGCCTTCAACCTCCTGCCAGTGCACGCCCTGGCAGTGCGGGTGGTTCAAGTAACTGGGTTCTCGCCACTCGTATGGGAAACCTGGATTGCGTTTCCGGCTCCCAGTGTCAAGTCGGCTGATCTTTGGCCAGTGGGTGCGTTTGGGAAATGAACAGTGGATGGCAGCTCTCTCTTTTTCTGCCTCTCACATAAGTTTTTAAAAATCTTTTGAAAAAGCTATTTTTCATTTTATGTCCTACCAAAAAAATAATAGCAAAACAAACCAAAAATCCTGAGCAAAGGATCTGCATTAACATTTCCAGAGAAGAGACACGGCTGGACACGGCAGTGGAGACGCTCCGTGTCGAGGTCCAGGGGCTACCAGATCCCACAGCACAGCCCCAGCACGGCTGTGCACAGCAGGAGCCCTCACGGCCAGCGAGAAACCAAAGCACAAAAATCACTTTGGAAAACAGCTCAGCAGTTTCTCTAGAAGTTAAATCTGCCACACAACCAGCCAACAGCACTCCTGGGAGTCCACTCAAGGGAAGGGACACATGCTCGCCTGGGCACGGGTGTCAGTCTGGGCTCCAGCAAGGAGAGGCGGGAGGTCAGAGCCCACATCGGTGCGATTCCTTTCACAGGGAACAGCCAGAAAAGGCAACTCTGCAGGCAGACAGCGGCAGCTGAAGCGCCGAGGAGCCGGTGAGCAGATGACCCTGACGGTGATGATGGCTGAGCCAAGTGAGGTCCCGCACATAAACTGTACCTCAGCAGACGCTCCAACGGCACAGAACAGTTTCTGCCACGCGTTCTGGGCCCCATGCCCCTTGCTGCTGCAAGCGAGGTCCCCACAGTCGCCCGGAGGGAGCTGTCGGCGGGATCCACTGCACACCATCTCAAGCATGTCCCACCCTGACTCCACACCTGGCCTGGCCCTGACTCGAGATGCTGCAGGGACCAATCCCCCACCCACACCTTCACCCACACCTGCCGCCTCCCCAGAGCTCCACTCCACCCAGTGGATTCCGCCCCAGAGTCATCAGATGTCACCAACTCAGCACCACCAACTCGCACTCCGTCCCCACGCGGCAGGTGACAGGAGGACCGCGGCCAGCAGGGGCACTCAGCATGCCACGTTGTTGGCCAAGTGTCCGCCATTATCCCTGTTTTACAATAAAGAAGCATCAAGGAGAGCATACCCAGTTTGCCCGTGGATGAACAGGCCCCGAGCAGCAGCCCAGCTCAGTGCCCGGCAAGGATCCAGGACGTGCGGCTGTTCCTGCCGCCCAGCCCCACCCCAGAGGGCCCCAGGTGACAGGGCCCACACCAGTAGCCTGCACTGCCTCCAGCCCATGTTCCCTGAGCACGCTGCACCACGCTGTCATTCCCTCACCCCAAACCCTTCTGTCTGCTCGACATCACGACCCGGATGCTGACCACACAGTGGGCCACCCAGCTCCCCCCCCACGTCATGACCGCAGAAGGCCCTCCCTCAGTTGTCCTCGCGCGGCCCTCTCTGCCGCAGGAGGCCTCACGCCTGGCTCCAGCCTCATCTGCACCGGAGCCCGTTCTCTGGGGCTCCGGCGCCTCTGGGATCTCAGGCTCACGTGCAGCACATCCGACCTGCACTCCACGCTTCAGCCACGTTACTCCACCTGAACTCTACCAGGAACTCTCAACCAGTTAGCTTCAGAATATGCCCAGGGTCAGTGCTGCGGCACAGCCGGATAAGCCACACCTGCCCCACCAGCAGCCCATGTGGGTGTTGGTTCCAGTCCTGGCTGCTCCACTGCTGGTCCAGCTGCCTGCTAATGTCCTGGGAAAGCAGTGGAGGACGGCCCGAGTGTTTGGCTCCCTGCATCTGTGTGGGAGACCTAGAAGAAGCTCCTGGCTTCAGACTGGTCCAGCTCCGGCTGTCACAGCCATTTGGGGAGTGAGCCAGTGGATGGCTGCAACTCTGCCTTCCAAATAAATAGATCTTTAAAAGAAAAAAAATCTAAAGAATGTTAAGATAAATGAAGAAAATAAAAATTAAGACCATTCCCAGATTCCAGAATCTGTTGGCTCCAAGATGACCACCCTGGTGGACCCCTTGTCTGGGCAGCAGCAGTGAGCTCCTAACTCCCAGTGTCACCCCATGCCCCAGTCTATTGGCCACAGCAGCCACCAGGGTCCTTGTGAAACAGGGGCAGTGGCCCATCCCCCCAGCCCACACTGCCCTCCTCCTGCTGTCCCCAGCCCACACTGCCCTCCTCCTGCTGTCCCTGTCCCCCAGCCCACACTGCCCTCCTCCTGCTGTCCCCAGCCCACACTGCCCTCCTGCTGTCCCTGTCCCCCAGCCCACACTGCCCTCCTCCTGTTGTCCCCCAGCCCACACTGCCCTCCTCCTGCTGTCCCTGTCCCCCAGCCCACACTGCCCTCCTGTCCCCCAGCCCACACTGCCCTCCTCCTGCTGTCCCCCAGCCCACACTGCCCTCCTCCTGCTGTCCCCCAGCCCACACTGCCCTCCTGCTGTCCCCCAGCCCACACTGCCCTCCTCCTGCTATCCCCCCCAGCCCACACTGCCCTCCTGCTATCCCCCCCAGCCCACACTGCCCTCCTGCTGTCCCCCAGCCCACACTGCCCTCCTCCTGCTATCCCCCCCAGCCCACACTGCCCTCCTCCTGCTGTCCCCCCAGCCCACACTGCCCTCCTCCTGCTGTCCCCCAGCCCACACTGCCCTCCTGCTGTCCCCCAGCCCACACTGCCCTCCTCCTGCTGTCCCCCCCAGCCCACACTGCCCTCCTCCTGTTGTCCCCCACAGCCCACACTGCCCTCCTCCTGCTGTCCCCCAGCCCACACTGCCCTCCTGCTATCCCCCAGCCCACACTGCCCTCCTCCTGCTGTCCCCCCCAGCCCACACTGCCCTCCTCCTGCTGTCCCCCCCAGCCCACACTGCCCTCCTCCTGCTGTCCCCAGCCCACACTGCCCTCCTGCTGTCCCTGTCCCCCAGCCCACACTGCCCTCCTCCTGTTGTCCCCCAGCCCACACTGCCCTCCTCCTGCTGTCTCCCAGCCCACACTGCCCTCCTCCTGCTGTCCCTGTCCCCAGCCCACACTGCCCTCCTCCTGCTGTCCCCCAGCCCACACTGCCCTCCTCCTGCTGTCCCCAGCCCACACTGCCCTCCTCCTGCTGTCCCCCAGCCCACACTGCCCTCCTGCTGTCTGCAGCTCTGGACAGCGCCCAGCACCACGGCTCCTTTCCCTGACAGATGGTTCCACCGTTCCAGCTCTGCTCACATGCCTGGGCTGTCAGAGAGGCCGCCTCCACCAGGCTGGCCCCGGGCAGGGCCTCGGCCTGTCTCCCCCAGCACGCAGAGCAGCTTCTCAGTCAACAGTGGGACTGCTCACAGGCAAATGTGCTGAGACTCCCGGGCTTGACCGCTGGCCGTCCACTGCCGTGTGCTCTCTGCTGCCTCGGTTTCCTCATCCAGTGAGTCGCCCAGAGCGTCCAGAACATGGGCTCCAGCAGGAGCAGGCCACGTTCGTCTCCCGGCTCTTGCTCCTGACACGCAGCAAACACCAGAGAACGCTTCGCTCTCCGGAAACCCGCTGATGGGACGGACGCTTGTCTACATCTTATTTTCTCCAGAAAGGACTTTGTAATGCACGCATGAAAATTTTTCAAATGTATAATCTGTACTGCAGGCTGGTGCCGCGGCTCAATAGGCTAATCCTCCACCTGCGGCGCCGGCACACAGGGTTCTAGTCCCGGTCGGGGCGCCGGATTCTGTCCCGGTTGCCCCTCTTCCAGGCCAGCTCTCTGCTGTGGCCAGGGAGTGCAGTGGAGGATGGCCCAAGTGCTTGGGTCCTGCACCCCATGGGAAACCAGGAGAAGCACCTGGTTCCTGGCTTCGGATCAGCATGGTGAACCAATGGCAAAGGAAGACCTTTCTCTCTCTCTCTCACTGTCCACTCTGCCTGTCAAAAAATAAAAATAAAAAAATAATAATCTATATTGCTCTTTAGAACCATCAACCAAATGGGGAAAGGACACACACACAGTCGAGCCCCGGCCAGAGTGCGCGTCCAGGTCTGCTGGCTGCCTGGACACGCTGGGGGAGGGCGGAGGGCTCTGCGCTGTGCTCCCTCACTGCCTTCAAATTTGGAACATCTGTTCAAATATCTAAGAGAAAATGAAAAAAAAAATGTAAAATACTCACTAGCAATAAAAAATCTGAAAATAAAATTAAAAAACAATTCCATTTATAACATCAAAAAAATTTTAGGAATAAGTTTAACAAAAGACGGGCCAGACTTCACCTCGAGAGCCTATAAGGCAGGGACCAGTGCTGTGGCACAGGAAGCTAAGCCACCACCCATGATGCAGGCACCCTCCATGACAGCGCCAGTTCAAGCCTTGGAGCTCTGCTTCCAATCCAGCTCCCTACTAACCCTCCTGGGAAGGCAGTGACGATGGCCCAAGGGCCTGGACCCCTGCCACCGGGAAGGAGACCCAGACAGAGCTCTGGGCTCCTGGCTGCAGCCTGGACCAGCCCCGGCCACTGAGGTCATTTGGGGAGTGAACCGGCAGATGAAAGATCTCTCTTTTCCTATCACCCCTCTGCTTTTCAAATAAATAAATAAATCTATAAATACTACAAAAATTGACGAAGTAAATTAAAAACAACCTAAATAAATGGTAAGACATCACCTGCTCATGAAATAAAAAGCTTTACTGAGAAAGCAAAATACTCCATATTAATTTAAAGATTCAGCAGATCCCTATTAAATGAGCTTTTTTTTTTTAACGGAAACTGGGTGATCCAGAAATTAATTTGGAAGTTTGAGACCCAGAGTAGCCGTAGCACTCTCAACAGAGTGGGAGAGCACGTGGCCTGACTCGCTGTGAAGCCACAAAAGGCGGCCACGGGCGAGAGGCGAGAGAGAAGCCCTCCAGCTGCTGGGTCAGGCGTTTTCCACGAGGCCGGAGGTCTCTGCTGTCCCATGGACACCTGCAGAGGAAGGGAGTCAGACTCTCCCCAGCACCATTTGCAAAAAGTAGCTCAAAACGGACCACATGCCTAAGGCGACAATATACAAAGATCGACACCACAAAGGGACTTCAGAAAGGAAGTGAAAAATGGAACTAAAAGATGAGCTTATTTTGCTGCAAAATTGTGAAGTCCGTGCATACAAAGGGTCTTCAAACTTTCATGACAACTGTGCATTATGAAAAAACCATGCATGGGTTCAAACATGTTCATGTCAGAACAAATTCATCTTTTAATTTCATTTTCCACAAACTTTCCAAAGCGCCCCCGTAAATAAAGACACAAGATCACCAGTTGCTACAGGGACGAGCATGAGCCGCAAGGGCCGGCACGCTCTGGAAGCTTCCTGTCTCTGGGAACAGAGAGGCAGGGATCCCACAGGTCTGCAGCCTACAAGCTCAAGCCCTCAGATGCAGACAAGACCCCAGCAACAGGGAAACACCTGTGTCCAGCCGTGAAGGGCGTCATGGAAGCGCAAGGACCACCACCACACCACAGGCACCCAACCAGGTACACCTCGTATGAAAGCAACCACACATGGGGCCAGGGATGTGGTGTAGCGGGTAAAGCTGTTGCCTGTGGTGCCAGCATCCCACATGGGCACCGGTTCGAGACTCGGCTGCACCACTTCTGATCCAGCTCCCTGCTGTGGCCTGGGAGAGCAGGGGAAGATGGCCAAGTGCTTGGCCCCTGCACCCGCGTGGGGGACCTGGAGGAAGCACCTTGCTTTGGATGGAGCTGTGCCGTTGCGGCCCACTGGGGAGTGAGCCAGCGGATGGAGACCTCTCTCTAACTGCAGCTCTCAAATAAATAAATAGATCTTTTAGAAGAAAGAAGCCACACAAATGCAGCTCGGGGACCAGCCGCCGGGAAACTAAATGATTACTAGGTGGCAGCTGTATTTATCATGGGACAACATTTGTAGCTTGCAGCACAAGCACTATGTAAAGGTAAAACTTCATATTTTGAAATTATTTATTTATTTGAGAGAGACCTCTCCTATCTGTTGGTTTACTCCCCAAATGCTTCCAACAGCTGGGCCTGGGCCAGGCCAAAGCCAGGAGCCAGCAGCTCCATCTGGGTCCCCCAGGTGGGTGGCAGGGACCCGACCACCTGAGGCATCACTGCCTCCCAGGGTGTGCATCAGCTGGGATGTGGAATCGGGAGAAGATCCAGGGCTCAAACACAGGCACTCCCAGAAGGGGTGTGTGCATCATTCCCGGAGTCTGCCGTGGCCTGGGAAAGCGGTGGAAGATGGCTCAAGTGCCTGGGCCCCTGCACCCGCGTGGGAGACCAGAAAGAAGCTCCTGGCTCTGGATGGGCGCAGCTCTGGCCGTTGACGCCATTTAGGGAGTGAACCAGTGGAAGGAAGACCTTTCTCTCTGTCTCTCCCGCTCACTGTCTGTAACTCTACCTCTCAAATACATAAAATCTTAAAAAAAGAAAGAAAGAAAGAAAGAAAGAAAAAAGAACATGTGAACACTGCAAACTCAACTAAGTAAAAAGGAAGATAATAAAAGTGGGGGAAGACTCAACAAAACAGACACAGACATGAACCCCACACCCGCGCCCAGTGGGAGAGATGAGCAAAACCAAAGGCCAGTTTTGCGACAAGAGGAGGATGCACTTGAGGCAGAACCAGCTCCAGTCACGGCTGAGAGGACAGCGGGAGGCGGGCCGCGGGCCGGCAGCTCCACTCGCGCCCCAGCCAGACAGCGGGAGGCGGGCCGCGGGCCGGCAGCTCCACTCGCGCCCCAGCCAGAGCCTGGGCTGAGTCCTGGCTCCACTCTCGTTCCAGCCGCTGGCCAGCAGCAGGTGAAGGGCCAGGTACTTGGGACCCTGACCCCGAGGGGAGACCCAGATGCAGTTCCTGGCTCCTGGCTTCAGCCTGACACGGCTGTGGCTATTTGGGGAGTGAACGGAAGCAGACAGAAGACGTCTCTCTCTTCCTTTCAAACCAACAAGAAATACAGAAATTTTGTTGTTGTTTATGGGATGCAGGCATCCAAGCAGTGTCTTTTTTTTTTCCTTTTTAAAGATTTATTTAATTATTTTAAAGGCAGAGTTACAGAGAGGCAGAGGCGGAACGAGAGCTCTTCCATGGGCTGGTTCACTCCCCAAATGGCTGCAATGGCCAGGACTGGGCTGATCTGAGGCCAGGACCCAGGAGCTACTTCTGGGTCCCCCATGAGGGTTCGGAGCCCCAAGTACTTGGACTATCTTCAGCTGCCTTCCCAGGCACATGAGCAGGGAGCCAGACTGGAAGTGGAGCAGTCGGGACTTGAACAGGGATGGGATGCTGACTGCAGGCGGTGGCTGCACCTGCTATGCCACAGCACCAGTCCCCAAAAAATAATTTTTTTTTTTTTTTTTGACAGGCAGAGTGGATAGTGAGAGAGAGACAGAGAGAAAGGTCTTCCTTTTTGCCGTTGGTTCACCCTCCAATGGCCGCCGCGCTGCGACCGGCACATTGCGCTGATCCGAATCCAGGAGCCAGGTACTTCTCCTGGTCTCCCATGGGGTGCAGGGCCCAAAGACTTGGGCCGTCCTCCACTGCACTCCCTGGCCATAACAGAGAGCTGGCCTGGAAGAGGGGCAACCGGGACAGAATCCGGTGCCCTGACTGGGACTAGAACCCGGTGTGCCGGCACCACAAGGCAGAGGATTAGCCTATTGAGCCATGGCGCCAGCCAAAAATAAATCTTAAAAAAAAAAAAAAAGGCTTGCACACACTTAAGCAACTATTGTTGCTTAAAAAGTGGAAACGACCCAGGTGTCTGCATGGAAGAATGGAACAACAAATCAGGGCTTTTATTTTTTATTTTAGTTAATAAAATTTTATTTTTCCAAATGTACAATTCACTAGACCTGGTCAGGCAGGGTCACCAGTGGCTATGGCATCTCCATCCTTGCTGTCTCTGGTGTGAGTTGGTTGGGCTCTGTGCTTTGAAGCCAGTTTGAGAAATCCTTTACTGAGGAGCTCTGGAAGGCGGCCCCGGCCTGGGCCCCGCAGCTCCAGCCGCTCAGGGACCACAGCCAGAGTCAGGAGCTGTGAGTGTCCACAGCGGCTTGTCAGACAGAACCAGGTTACACAGCTTGTCCCACACTCTGCCCACACATCTTCTGTTGGCCTCCAAAGCTGTGCACGGGGCCTTTACCTTTCTTTCTTTCTTAAGTATTTTTTAAAATTTACTTATTTGAGAGGTAGAGTTACGACAGAGGTCTTCCATCTGCTGGCTCACTCCCTAAACAGTTGCAATGGCTGGAGCTGAGCGGCTTTGGAGCCAGGAGCCAGGAGCTTCTTTCCCAAGGACTTGGGCCTTCTGCTGCTTTCCCAGGTGCATTAGCAGAGTTGAATCAGACGTGAAGCAGCCAAGACCTGAACCAGTACCCACATGGGATGCAGGTGCCACAGGCAAAGGCTCAGTCCACCTGCACCACGGTGCCAGCCCCGTCTTGTGATAAATATATATATATATATTTTTTAATTTATGTGACAGAGTTACAGAGAAAGGCAGACAGAGAGAGAGGTCTTCCATCTGCTCGGTCACTCCCCAAATGGCTGCAACAGCTGGATCTGAAGCCAGGAGATTCTTCCGGGTCTCCCACACGGGTGCAGAGACCCAAGGACTTGGGCCACCTTCCACTGCTTTCCCAGGCCACAGCAGAGGGCTGGACTGGAAGTGGAGCAGCCAGGACTGAAATGGGATGCCGGTACTGCAGGCTGGGGCTTTAGCCCACTGTACCACAGTGCCGGCCCCATCCTTGTCTTCCTTGGTGACTCGCTGGCGCCTGTCTCTTGATGTCCTCGGGCAGCAGGGCAAGGTGCAGAGCACAACAGAGACCATCTCAGCCTTGCCAGATGTTGGACAAAGAGAAAACAGGGCGTGGAGTCCTGGGAAGCAGCCTCAGCACCTGAGACTGGGTGCCTGTGCCAGCGGCTCACGACACCCCCGCCCCGCCCCACCAATCTCTCTACAGCCAGCCCACCGAGCCCCAGGACGACCCCTGCTCCGAGGGTACTGTGTTTGCATTTCTCATCTCTTAGGCCAGGTCACGACACAGAAGCCTGGGCGATGCTTCAGAAAGACACAGTGGGCCGGCGCCGCGGCTCACTAGGCTAATCCTCCGCCTCGTGGCGCCGGCACACCGGGTTCTAGTCCCGGTCGGGGCGCCGGATTCTGTCCCGGTTGCCCCTCTTCCAGGCCAGCTCTCTGCTGTGGCCAGGGAGTACAGTGGAGGATGGCCCAAGTGCTTGGGCCCTGCACCCCATGGGAGACCAGGATAAGTACCTGGCTCCTGCCATTGGATCAGCGCGGTGCGCCGGCCGCAGCGGCCATTGGAGGGTGAACCAACGGCAAAGGAAGACCTTTCTCTCTCTCTCACTGTCCACTCTGCCTGTCAAAAAAAAAAAAAAAGAAAAAAAAGAAAGACACAGTGTCTCAGGCCAGCCCTCGGCCCAGCCTGGCCGCCTCCCTACCACTCTCCTGTGTCCCTGAAGCTCTGCCCTCCAGCTGCCCAGGGCTGCCCTGTGAGCTCGTCTCCCCCAAGGCCCTGAACTGCTTGCTCTCAGCCTGGTTCCGGTCCTACAGAGCACACACCAGACTCAGGTCTAAGAGGCAGGGGTCTCACCCTGCATGCCAGCCCCTAGCACTGGCACTCCCGCAGTGATCATGAGCAGTTGGGAAAGGCAGTTCCAAGGTGCACCCTCCTCCCAGACTCCCAGGAGGGACTGTGGCGTTGCCACCGGCTCCCAGTGCCAGGCATGCTCACCGCAGCCTGTAAGCTTCAGAGCCGTGAAATGATGCCCCTGCTGAGTGACTCGCGCCTGTGAGGGCCCGACTCGTCTGCGGCTGCACCTGGGACTCTGATGGAGCCTCTGCCCCCCCCGCCGTGCAGGGTGGGCACCAGGCAGCCAGCCTGGAGTTGATAAACGATTTAGCGCTTAAAACACATCAGAAGGCATGAATGGGGTCTTTGTGTAAGTTCTGGGGTTTTCTGAAAAGCAAGTGAACAGAAAAAGCTGGAGCCACGAAGCTGCAAAACACCTTTTTTTGTTTTTCAAAAGTTATCTTACTTACTTGAAAAGGAGAGTAATGGAGAATCTTCCACCTGCCAATTTACTGCCCAGGGGGCCAGAAAGCCAGGGCTGGGCCAGATGGCAGCCAGGAGCTTCGTCTGGGTCTCTCACACGGGGCAGGGACCTAAGTACTTGAGCCATCCTCTGCTGCTTTCTTAGGCCGTTAGCAGGGAGCTAGATGGGAAGTGGAGTGGCCAGGACTTGAACCAACACCTCTACCTGCTAGGCCACAGCGCCGGCCCCACCTCTCTTCTCACCTGTGTCCCGAGTCACAGGTGGGACTTCAGCTGCAAAACACCTCCCACTGGAGAGACAGGCCACGTTCTTCATGTTGCAGGCAGCACACGGCCCTCCAGGCTCCAGGACATACACCATCTGGGTCCTGCCTCACGCTGCCCCTTCCTCCCGGGGTGCACTCGTCTGGGGCCTGGGCAGCAGCCCTCCAGGCCCAGCCGCCAGCACCACGCCTCCTGACCCCTAAGAGTCTGCCTAGGACCCCAGGCACACTGCCACCACTGCACATCCACTCCAGAGCCACCTCCACAGGTCTGGCCTGTCTCCATCTCCAGGGTGCTTGATGGGCAGGTGGCTGGCCCACGGCGGATGACAGGGGACTGGGAGTGGGATGAGGTGTCTGGGTCCAGCACACACAGAACCAGGCAGAGCCAAACCAATGGAGGTGGGATCTGTCCCCAAGAGCTCCATGCAAGAGCTGTGCCTTTCCTGGACCCAGGCGGCCTGTTCCAGACGCATTCTGTGGTTCCTGCACTTCCTGTGAAGGTCCCACGCGAGGGCCTCTGGGCCTGTGGCATTATCCCCACCCAGTTTCTAGGAACCAGAGGCCACTTTTCAGAAGCAGCAGGAATTTTCATAGCAAACTGAATCAAAGTCCAACACCACCGCCATTATCCTCCAGCTTTGTCCAAGCTGCCGACGCGCCCTGTCGGCACGCAGTCCAGCACCTCAGGGACCTGAGACCGTGGGCTGCCCGACTGCCGCTGAGACACCCCGGCAGCAGGCCCGGGGACGAGAGACACCGCCCACAGCTCCGCCACAAGGAAATCCAGGCCCTGTCCCCGCTGAGCCTCCACTGGAGAAGGCGGGAAAGGCGGGAGGAGCACGGCACAGTACAGAGAGGGGCGGACGGAGGCTCCTGTCCGCGCCCGGTGCCGCGGCCGCTCTCCTGTGCACACCTGTGCACACGGCGCTCCTCGTCTGAGCCCAGCCTGTACGCGGGTGTGCTGTGCCGGAGACGGCAGTTTGGCACAGCACCGTGCCCCTTCCCAGTGCCTGGCTCAGGTCCCAGCTCCACTCCCGACTCCAGCTTCCTGCTGTGTGAACCCTGGGAGGCAGTGGTGAGGGCTCAAGCACCTGGACCCTGCCGCCCTTGTGGGAGACCTGGAGTAAGTTCCTGGCTCCCCTGTGGCCTCTGAGCCCTGGCTGCCGTGAGTACTGGGAGTAAACCAGAGGATGTGAGCTCTCTCACTGCCTCTCAAATAAACACATTTTTAAAAAAATACATAAAATTTGGCCGGCGCCGTGGCTCACTAGGCTAATCCTCCACCTCGCGGCGCCGGCACACCAGGTTCTAGTCCCGGTCGGGGCGCTGGATTCTGTCCCGGTTGCCCCTCTTCCAGGCCAGCTCTCTGCTGTGGCCCGGGAGTGCAGTGGAGGATGGCCCAAGTGCCTGGGCCCTGCACCCCATGGGAGACCAGGAAAAGCACCTGGCTCCTGCCATCGGATCAGCGCGGTGCACCGGCTGCGGCGGCCATTGGAGGGTGAACCAACGGCAAAGGAAGACCTTTCTCTCTGTCTCTCTCTCACTGTCCACTCTGCCTCTCAAAAATAAATAAATAAATAAATAAAATTTAATAGTTTTAGCATACTCACAGATATGTGCAATATTCATTACAGTGAATTTCAGGGCATTTTCATTCCCATTCCTCTTAGCTGTCACCCCCCAGCCCTGGGAAACCACAAATGTGCCTCTCTCCATGCAGGTCCTGTTCTGGACGCTTCATATAAACCTATCAGTGCAGTGTGTTCCTGGCTACTTTTACTCAGCGTAATATTTTCAAGGTCACTCATATTTCAGCATAAATCAGTAACTTCGTTTTTTCGTTTTGTTTTTATTTGAGGCAGTGTGACAGACAGGGTGGGGGAGGGGGGAACAAGCTCCCCAAATCAAATGCCTGCAATAACTGGGGCTGGGCCAAGGCTGGAGCCAGGAGCTCAGAATGCAGCCGCGGTCGCCCACAGGGGCGGCAGAACGAATCATTTGAGCCATCACCACTGCCGCCCAGCGTCTGCATTAGTGGGAAGCTGGACTCAGGAGCCGGAGCACGGAGTGAAATCCAGGTACTCCCACGTGGGACGAGGGCATCGAACTGTTAGCTAAACCCGTCTCAACTTTTTGTTTTGTTTTGTTTTGTTTTTTTGAAAGTCAGAGTTACACAGACAGAAGGAAAGGCAGAGAGAGAGAGAGAGAGACAGAGAGGGAGGGAGGGAGGGGTCTTCCATCCGCTGGTTCACTCCCCAGTTGGCTACAATGGCTGGAGCTGTGCTGATCCAAAGCCAGGGGCCCAAGGACTTGGGCATCTTCTGCTGCTTTCCCAGGCCACAGCAGGGAGCTGGTTCGGAAGGGGAGCAGCCGGGACTCCAACAGGCACCCATATGGGATGCCGGCACTCAGGTGCAGCTTTACCTGCTACGCCACAGCGCTGGCCCCTCAACTTACTTATTTTTATTGCCAAACGATATTCTGTTATATGGCTACAGCACATTCACTACTGATAGACACCTGGGTGCTGTCACTCCTCAGTCACTGCACGCTGCGAACACGCGTGGACAGGCCTCTGTGCGGCGTGTTTCCTGGACAGTCTTACTCAGGAGAACACACAAAAGGTGAGCCAATTCCCAGCTGAGAACGCCCTTGCATCTGCCTACCGTGCTGTCTGGAGTACAGATGGGTGGCGTGGAGACAGATGAAGAAAGAAGTGCAGAGTCAAAGACACTGGCAGTCAGGAGCGAGCCCCGTTCCTGGGCGGGTCCCACAGGCACCCACGACACTGCTCCTGAGGCCCCCGGCGCAGCAGCCATCCGGGGGGCCGGCTGGACAAACTTCATCCCCCCATTCAGGGCCAGACAAGGAAGCCACGGCACAGAATCACCAGGAAGTGTGCCGATGCGGAAGGGCCTCACAAACATGGCTGGAAAGGCAAGGTTCAGAAACTGCCACAGCGCAAGCTTGCCTGGCTGGTTACAACGCGGCTTTCCCAGAGGATACCAGGGAAGCCAGGCTCCCAGGGAGAGGCCTGAGGGGTGGGCCCTGCCGCACCCTCTGTTCTTCTGAACCGTGTGGCCACGTTATCAGCTCATAAACACTGAAGCCTTTAAGGAAGCAGAAATAGAAGAGAACCCTTTGAGAACGGAAAAACAAACAAACAAACAAACAAACAAAAAAACAAAAAAACAACTGCACTCAAGAAAGCCAGGAGGCTGGCACTGTGGTGTAGCAGGTAGAGCTGCTGCCTGCAGCCTCCCATACGGGTACTGGTTCAAGTCCCAGCTGCTCCACTTCCAATCCAGCTGTCTGCTATGGCCTGGGAAAGCAGTAGAAGACGGCCCAAGTCCTTGGGCCCCTGCACCTGTGTGGGAGACCTGGAAAAAGCCCCTGGCTCCGGATCAGCGCAGCTCCTGCTGTTGCGGACATCTGAGGAGTGAACCAGTGCATAGAAGACTATTCTCTCTCTGCCTCTCCTTCTCTGTGTGTGTGTGTGTAACTCAGACTTTCAAATAAATAAAAAGAAAGCAAGCAAGCCAGGGAGGAGAGGCCCTGGGTAGCTGGAAACAACCAATGTGGAGGAAATCAGTAGATGGGGAGTCCTGCCCACAGTGTCGATCACTCCCTGTGCAGGCAACTCCTCCCTGAGGCCAAGGCCGAGCCAGGGTCGGGGAGCTCAGAGACCCACAGGGGCAAGAGCATGCTCCTGGGCTCCTTACAGAACGTCCACGACACTAGAGGGACACACGAGACCCACAGCCCACGGCCACAGTCAGCGGACAGGCTGCTGAAGCGAGGCCGTCTGCTGTGGGGAAGCCGCCGCCTGCAGTGCCAGCACCCCACATGGGTGCTGGTTCGAGTCCCAGCTGTTCCGCTTCTGATCCAGCTCCCTGCTAATGAGCCTGGGAAAGCAGCAGATGCCTATGGGCACGGGCCCCTGCACCCGCGTGGGAGACCTGGAAGAAGCTCCTGGCTCTTGGTTTCAGGTTGGCTCAGCTCTGGGCATTGCAGCCATTTGGGGAGTGAACCGGCAGATGGAAGACCTCTGTCTCTACCTCTCTGTAACTCTTTCAAATAAATAAAATAAATCTTTAAAAAAAAATAAACAGAACGTATTTCAAGAAAACTTGTTTCTGGTAGCACTGGAGTCAACAGGCCACATGTGCTGAGCTGTGACTGAGCTGTCAAGGACATGCCACATCTCCACGCGGCAAGCCCTAAACAAGAGGGGACCAGACCCGAGGAGGTTAAGTCTGTTCGCTTCCCGCAGTTTAGCTAGGCAGGTGTCACGGTGTCACAGCCTATCCGAGCTCTCCCTTCCTGCCGGCCGCGTCCTGGATGTCACAGGGCAGCACCGCGAAGCCCGCGGCCTGGGCAGCTCACTGCACACGGGGGCAAGCTTCGTCTCTCCATTCACAGCTCCCTGACCCAGGACGCCGGGCCCTCAGGCCCCGGGGGCGCTCCCCAGAACAGGTCATACACGCAGCACACTCTTCAGTTCGGTCCAGATCTGTCCCTCCCCCAGGTCTGAATACAGAGCCGCAAGGTTCGGGTTCGTACGGCACCGGGATGGAACCAGTGAGCACCCCCGCTCCCCGCAGCACCCTGGCCGGCCGACCTTGGCGGCTGTAGCCATTCCTAACTTTTTAAAGCGCAACCCTCTACAAGTCGCGAGTCCCGCAACACCTCTGGGACGACATCACGAGGGTTCCCAAGGCAGGGACGTCGCCCAAGACCGCAAAGCCGGCGACCAGGAGTCACGCCTCGGCGGCAGGCGTCCTACGGCCCGGCGTAGGCGCTGGGCACCTGCTACCACGCCGCCGCCCAGCCGCACACCTTGCGCTCGGGCCGCGCGGGAGCCGCCGCAGGAACCACCTGCTGTTTACCGGCGGCGCCCGGGACGCGGCGTCCAGCCCCCGCCCCCGCTTCCAAAGACAAATGTCGGCATTGTCTGCGCCGGGGGAGGAACGCGAAGCCTGCAACTGTGGGTTCTCTGCAGAGGTCACTGGAGGTTTGGCGGGGCCCGCACGCCGCCCGAGAGGGAGGGGCCTCCCGCATTTCTGCCGCTGAAGGCTGCGCAGCGCGCACAGCAGCTGCTGCGGGAGCGGCACGGAACACACCCACAGCTGCCGCGCCCCGCGCCGGCTGCGCGCTCGGAAAGGAAAGGCGTCCCGGGCCTCCGGCGCACGTGCCTCGCCCGCGGCCGCTGCGGACCCCACCGGGGGACCCCGGCGCCAGAGCCCCCAGCCCGCGCCTGCCGCAGGGCACGCGGCGCCGGCGCCGGCCGCGACCCCGACCCCGAGCGGCGGGTAGCCGGGCCCAGAGACGCCCCTCGGAGCCCCGGGCCCCGGACAAAGCCCTGCGCGGGTGGGCAGTGCGCGTCCAGCGCCCGCACGGCCCGCCCCGCCCCGGGTCGCCCTTCAGGTCGCCCGCGCCGGCCCCACCCGCTGCCCCCGCGACCGGACCGCGCCCCCGGCCGCCTCAGGAGGGGACACCGAGCGCTCACACGCACTCTGGGCCCGGCGAGCCCGCACCCCAGTCCGGCCCCTCGGCCCGTGCCCTGCCCCCTTACGGCTTCGGCCCCCGGCGCCCCGGCGCCCCGGCCCCCGCTCCCGCGGCCCGGCCGCAGCCCCGCCCCGCACCCTCGGTCTCGGAGGGCCCGGGTTCTCTCGCGCCCGGGCCGGGGGCCCTCACTGAGGCCGGGCCGGGGCCGCAGCGCCGGCCTCTCCGCCATCTTCCTGGCCCGCGCCGCCCACCGCCCGCGCTCTCACCCGCCGGCTGTGCGCGGGCTGCGCCGCCACAGCCTTTCATTCCGGCCCGCGCACCGCGCCCCTCGCGTGAACTGCCGCGCGGTCCTCCGACCGCTGCCGCCGCCGCCGCCGCCAACAGCTCGCACTGCCCGTGTCCGCCGCCGCCGCCGCCGCCGCCGCCGCCGGCCCAGTGCGCGGCGACCGCGCGTCCTCCCGTCACCAAGCGCAACCCCCCGCCTCCGGCTCCGCCCCCGCGCCGGCGCCGGCCCGCCGCCAGGTGGCGCGGCGCGCGGGGCTCAGTGCGCCGGCGCCGCGCACGGCATGCTGGGACCGGGAGTCCCGCTCGGAGCGCGCGCGGCACGCCGGGAACGCCCCGAGGTTTCGGCGCGCAGCGGTTAACGCTGGCCGCGTCCTGGGGGGTCGTGTGTGGTTTTGCCGACGTAAGTCACGGGGCTGACTGACTCCGAGCCCGCACCTCCGCTCGGCGTCCCTGCCTTCCCGGCTTTGTGTCTGGGTCGCCGGTGTCCTCGGTGACCCCCAGCCGCCGCCCCGCGGCCCCCCAGAGCCGGCTCAGGCTCCCTTGAGGAAATCCGGCCCGGGTGGGCTCCCGGCTCTCCCCGCTGACCCGGGCCCAGTCCGGGCAGGCGTGATTCCCCCACCTTTAGAGATTTATTGATTTGGAAGGCAGAGTGACGGGGCCGAGGCAGGAGCGAGATCGATCTTGCATCCGCTGGGTCACTCCCCGGATGACCACAACGGCTGGGCCAGGCCGAAGCCAGGGGCCCAGAACTCAGCCGGCGACTTCCCAGATGAGACCGAAACTGACCGCCAGGGCCCCACTTCACGCACTTGCAAACGGATCGAGGACGTACAAAGCAGCAGGGTGGCGGGAGTAATGTGGAATAGGGCGCGTTGGGAAAGGGGTAGGGCCTCCATCGAGGAGGGGCCCAGGCTCGGCTGACCTGCTGCCTGGACACCCTGCCAAGCCGCGGGCCACCAGCCACACCATCGAGCAGGGACCCCTTTCCTTCCCTGACCGTGAGCCCCAAAGCCAGGGCCGCGAAGACCCAGCCACTAGGCCCGGGCACCAGCCTCGGGCCGGGCCAGGCTCGCCCAACCGACGTTCGTGGCCCTGTTAGAGTCGACTGCCCGAAAAACGTCACCAAGAGACACATCTCTTATGCAAACAGCACGGGGAAGTTTTATTGATTATCCAGCATGCTGGGGCTGTCTGATCATCATGAGCAGAGCAGCCCCGAATAACCAAAGGTTAGGGTTTATAAAGGCAAAAACCGCAAAACCGGGAAGGGGGGAATACATGGTTGCTATGCACGGTTGCTATACACAGTTGCTAAAATCAAAAGAGAGTACATAAAATCAAAAGAGAGTATATGGTTACTGGGGTCAACATAACCTAAAACCTAAGTGAAATTAATATTTATCATAATCTTGACAATACCAGTTACAATATTACAATCAGCAATTAGGACTTGACATTAATGTAAGACACAGACAAATCACATCTTCATTATTAGCCCAGGTAACCCAGGTGTAACCTTTCTACTTTTAAGCTTGAGCAATCATGCTAGGGGGTTTTTGTGTGTTGCCAAGGGTGATGTAGTGCACTGCTATTGTCCGACTATTTGAGATCATAGTTTCAGACCAGAGTCTCACGGTGGGGGGTGCTTTCTCAGAATGGAGTCTCAAGTGCTCCAAAATGGAGTCCCTACTGTCAAGGTGCTACTTCACTCTGTCTTATTTTCACAGCTGTACCAGGAAGGTTTAAATCTGTAAGCTTAAGCTTAACTTTTTACACCCACACATATACAATTTTAACTCTTCAGCCCTGGCTTCAGGGTCCTGGGCAGGACACTCCCGCCGCCGACCACTGGCGCCAGAGCAGCGCAGAGACGGAGGCCAAGCACCCCTAAAGGGGGTCCCGCTGCGCCGAGCCGCCCGCTCCCCAACCCAACCTCCGCTCGGGCCGCGCCCTCCCCTGGCCCCGCCCTCCCGCCGGGGCCCCGCCCCTCGGCCCCGCCCTGCCCCACCCCGAGCGGCCCCCGCCGGCGTAGAGTCACGCCCAGGCCCCACCCAAAGCAGCCCGGACGGCCCACAGCCACGCCCCTCTGCTCTGCCCCGCCCAATGTCGATTGGCCTCTGCCGGCATGTAGCCACGCCCATCTACCACGCCCACGTAGAGCCACGCCCTCGGCTCCTCCCACTCGATCTGCTTGGTCCAGCCGAGAGCCACGCCTCTGCCGGTCACCGCCTCAGGGCGCGGATGTGGCCTGAGCGGCTCCCGCCGCGCGCCTCGCCGCCCTGCAGGGCTCAGGGCCGCGTCCCCGCAGGCCTGGCTGTGGGCGTCGGGAACTCGCACGGTGCAGCCCTTCGTAGCCGTCGCAGGTGTGCGTTCAGGACGCGGTGCTCGCCGCCCATCGCGTGCTGTGCCCGCGCCGCCGTCCGCCGCTGCGGGGAGCGAGCCGAGCCTTTGCGGCTGCGGGACGTTGCGGGCGCGCCACGCCGAGCTCGGGACGTCGGCGGGGTTCCCCAGGCGCACGTCCTCGCCCTTGCGTGGCCTCGTTGGGCAGGGGTCTGAGTGTGCGAGCTGTTCGCGTGGGGACGCGGGGCTCCGGTGCGCGCCGTCACTGTTCAGGTGTTCGCCGACGGCCGCCGTTCGCGCTCTCCCCAGCCCGCGGGGTTGAGCGTCTGAAACGTGCGTCCCGCCTTGCGCCCGTCCTCTTTTATTTTATTTTATTTTATTATTTTATTTTATTTTTTTTGACAGGCAGAGTGGACAGTGAGAGAGAGAGACAGAGAGAAAGGTCTTCCTTTGCCGTTGGTTCACCCTCCAATGGCCGCCGCGGCCGGCCGCGCTGATCCGATGGCAGGAGCCAGGAGCCAGGTGCTTCTCCTGGTCTCCCATGGGGTGCAGCCATCCTCCACTGCCTTCCCGGGCCACAGCAGAGAGCTGGCCTGGAAGAGGAGCAACCGGGACAGAATCCGGCGCCCCGACCGGGACTAGAACCTGGTGTGCCGGCGCCGCTAGGCGGAGGATTAGCCTAGTGAGCCGGGGCGCCGGCCTGCGCCCGTCCTCTGACGTCACTGCCCCCCCCCGTGGTCATTCCCGCACTCCGTTGCTTTTCCACGGCAGTGCCCCGCGCAGCCATGCCCGGTGTCCCCGAGCGCTCTTCTTTTAAGATTGATTTATTTCATCGGCAGAGTTACAGAGGGGAGAGGAGAGAGAGCGTCCGTCCACTGGGCAGCTCCCCAGATGGCCATGACCCGGGAGCCCAGAGCTGCGCCTGCCGCCAGCGCGGGTGCGGGGCCGGACGCGGGGCCTTCAGCGAGAGCGGGACTGGAAGTGGAGTGGCCAGGACTCGACCCCGAGCCAAGTGCTCCCCCAGAGCTCTTCTGCGCTCCGTGTCCACTCCATGTCCATTTGAGCCTGGACGGTCGCGGAGAGACTGGGCTGGCGACCCCGCGTCACAGGTGAGAGCGTGTTGGAGGAGGCGGGTGGTGCGTGGCGACCCTGCGTCACAGGTGGGTGCGTGACGGAGGAGGCGGGCGGGGTGTGGTGACCCTGCGTCACAGGTGGGTGCGTGACCATGTAGGCGGGCGGTGCGTGGTGACCCCGCGTCACAAATGGATGCGTGACGGAGGAGGCTGCGGGGCGTGGTGCCCTCGCCTGGCTGCCCGCAGAGGAGGCTTTGCTGTCCACGCGCTCCCCGGTTGTTGTCCGGGACCTGAGCGGCTGTTCCGTGGCCGTGGGGACGCGCGACAAGCGCGTGGGCTTGGAGAATGGGTTCCGCGCTGTCCCGGCTGGGAGGCCTCCCAGCCGGGAAGCACAGTCCTGCGCTTCCGCCCAGTGTTCGTTGCCCCGGCATGTTTACAACCCCCATTTTCTACCCTGGTGCAATACACAGGACCATGAATTTGCCATCGTAGCCACTTCCCGTGTCCGTTCCTAACGTGGCGCCTTCCCTCTCCAGCTGTCCTGCAGCGCCGAGCACGCGCCCTCCTTCCCGGGAGTGCCTAGCCCCGCTGTGCTGGGGTGGCCTAACCCCATCACCGGGGTGACCCCTCAGGGTCCTGAGCCAGCAGGTGCTGCCGGACTCCCCGGGCCTGCCCGCCGGTCCGCGGTACCATCAGGGCATCTCAGGGCAGATGGGGGCGATGCTACCCGACGGACCCTGGGGGTCTGGGGACCCCCGTGGCCGTGACGACAGGGTTCGGGTGCTACTGCGAGCTGCCCAACGCCTGCAGAAACACGGGACAGCCCCCCACTCACTGAACCCCGACGGGGCAGCTGAGAACCCGTGGTGAAGCCCACTCACATTTTGTGCTCAGTGTCCGTGTGCGGAGTCAGCCGCTGCGTGCACAGAAAGTGCTCCTGCCCAGGACAGTCACTTGGGCTGTCTCCACCGTTGCAGGAAGTCCCGGGGACAACGCCAGATGTCACCTGCGGTCCAGGGACCCGCAGATTGGAAGAAGTTGCAGGCATGCTTTGTGCAGCGAGCAGTCGGGTGCCTACTGCTTCTATCCGAGCTGTGCGCGGATGCCACGCGGGAGGGACCTCATTGCCTGTTCTTTGATGGGGAGAGACAGGCAGGCTCATGGCCCAGAGGTGTCCTGTGGTCGGACCCACAGTCGGCTTCAGCAGCTGACCGTCCACTCGGACTTGCCGTTAGTCCCGTGCTCGGCAGCCCGGCCTCCCGTCTGCACCTTCAGAGCCCCAGGCCACACGCCTGAGTGGGACGGCAGTGCTACCTTCCTCCCCCACCAGAGGATTAAACTTCCTGCCTCCTTCGTCCTCAAACCTTGTCCTGGTCATTTGGATGTGGCACCGTTAACAAGGACGAACTTTCAGTAGCACCAGGTCACAGTCGGACCTTCGAAAGACTGCAAGGTCCAAGAAGGAGGGAAGAACGGGGGTGGAGGTACCCCCCCCATCACCCCCACCCCAGCGAGCCAGCCGGGGACATGCAACCCCAAGGGCTGGTCTTGCCCACATCCTAGAGCCACCCTGTGGATCTAGCTGGAGTCCCGCCGAGCACTGCTGGCCAGGTGGTGAGTCTGGCTGACTGGCAGCCCCTGGCACAGGGCTTCCCCATAGACATAGGCTGCTGGGGTAGCCAAGAGAACATCGACAGCCCTGTGAAGTCCGCAGAGCAGCATGTAGGAAGGTGGGTCAGGGTCCTGGGAGGCATGGTCTAAGGGGAAAGGGTGAGGCTTGTGTGGGTGGGGTGGGGTCACTGGGTGTGGTCTAAGGTGAGGGGTGGGGCCCATGAGGGTGGGGCGTGGTCACTGGGTGTAAGGGGAGGGGTGGAGGCGTGGTCACTGGGCATGGCTGCAGGGCATTGTCTAGCTAGGGTGTGGGGTTTCCCATGACAACGGCAGTGAGCCTGCAGGGAGGTGCCAGTTCCTCCTCACTGGACACATTCTCAGCCCTGCCTGCCTCCTGACACATCCAGGAGCTCAGTGGTTATGTCTGGGGATGGCCCCAGCACAAAGTGAACAGGAAGAGAGGCGAGCTCACTCTCTGATGCACTTGTCCCATCGGGGGGTGCCAGGGAGCCTCTGCCTCTCGCCTCACATCCAGTGCCGTGGGCCATGCCTGCCCTACATCACACTGTGCGGGGGGAGCAGGGCCCGGCTCTGGCTGGCAGACCGCCCCCCCCCCCCCCCGTATCAGTGGCTCCATGTGCCATGGAGAGGTGAACCCAGCAGGCACCTGCAAGCTGAGGATGCGGCTGTCCCCATGGGTCCCCTGACGGCAGGTTCCGGCCTCTTCCCACCGTCTCCCGCCTCCACTTTGCTCTCTGCAGGAAGCCAGGGCAACCTTTTCTGTTTTCAACCACTTTTAATGAGAAATTTTTAAACCCACAGAAAAGCTAGACTCCTGCAGTGAATACCATGAACTCCATCACACCTGAGAAAACTAATAGCTCTCCAGCCTCGGTCCCGCGACCTGGGCCCTCACATCTCCCCTTTCCCCGTCTCACGTGGTCTCAGGATTCTGGAAACACTGCTGTAAGACATTTTAGGGGCAGCTGTCTGTTCTGCCCACAGGCTGACCAGTCCCTCTGCGGTGCCCAGGGAGGGGACCTCTGAGGCGGCAGTGGTGATCAGAACTGAAGGCTAGGGGCCGGCACTGTGGCGTAGCAGGTAAAGCCATGTGGGCGCCGGTGTGAGTCCCGGCTGCTCCGATGCTGATCTGGCTCTCTGCTGTGACCTGGGAAAGCAGCAGAAGATGGCCCAAACCCTTGGGCCCCTGCACCCACATGGGAGACCTGGAGAAGCTCCTGGCTTCGCATCAGCACAGCTCCAGCTGTCGCAGCCATCGGGGGAGTGAACCTGTGGATGGAAGCTCTCTCTCTCTCTGCCTCTGCCTCTCTGTAACTCTGCCTTTCAAATAGATAAATATATCTTAAAAAAAAAAAAAAACTGGAGGATGGACAGGTGTTGCCTGGAGAGGACACACAGGCAAACTCCAGTCAAAGCAGAGGACCCAATGCCCGGGGCAGCAGCCTAGAGAGGGAGGGGCTGAGGGCAGGTGGCAGAGTGCTGTGAGCTGAAACTGGGAACAGGGCAGCAGGGGACTCGGAAGATGGCCAGGAGGCTGTACCAAAGCTGGCCCTGGGCTCCATGGGTGACTGGCAGGTCAGGGAGGCACTTGGGGGATAGGAAGCAGGTGCTGGGGGGTGGGACTGCAAGGGTAGTGGTGATGGGAGGTGGGGAGAGGGGCCAAGCCAGGACCAGCTTCCTGGCCAAGGGGCAAGGATGGACAGTCACCACCAGCCGGGTGCCCCTGGGAGGAGAAAGTGCAGACCAGGGCATCACTGCCCCGGGGGCTGCCCGGCTCCCGCAAACGCTAAAGCTGAATGCCTTTCCTCCCATCCTGATGCAGCTGCAGGTTCAGCACGGAGAGGGAAAACCAAGTCAGACCGCGGAGCGATTCCCAGGACGTGCAGTTGTTCCGTGGACCCCAGGGTGTGACTCAGCTGCCCGCTCCAGGCATGGACTTGAGGTGCCTTAGGGAGGCGAGTAAGCTGGCTCCTGGTGTGGTCCTGCTGGTGAGGAGCCAGGGCAGTGGACGGACCGCCAGGGGTGTGTGCTGGAGAGGAACGGTGGAGACAGGTGGCACAGACGGGACAGGGCAGATGGTGCTGCCAGGTGTGGGGACATCACACCCTCGGAATGCAAGAAGGGAGTGCAGTGTCACCTTGAAACCTGAGCTCGGGCTTCCTGGAAGCCCAGGGGCGGGTGTACTTCACGCTGACTGGCCAAGGCTCCTCCCTACACAGCCGGGCTCCCAAGGGTGTGGGGCTGAGCCTGCAGGCACCCTCTCGAGCCCCAAGCTTGCTGACCTTCCGCGGTGGGAGTGGGTGCCCAGCAGGCCCCTAGCTCTGAGGACAGAGTCTTCTTCTCTGAGCCAAGTCTGCCATGCTGGCTGCCCCTCCCACTGAGCAGAGCAGGGTGCAGGGCCCTGGGGGAGACCCCACGGACTCGAAGGCTCGGTATTTCCACAGTCACGCTTTCTCTTGCCCACCCTCCCCAGTATCTGCCTGGAAAGCCAGGTGTGCACACCGAGCCCCTTCCCGGAACCTCGGTCAATATGGGTCTACCCCTCGGGCAGCGGGTGCCCAGGATTCCAGAACACAGAGATCCTGAGTGCAGCTCATGTTGTGAGCGATGGTGTTGGTGAGTTCCAGGAGCCTGCTGAGAGGGATGGCAGGCCTCACGCCTGCCATCAGCAATCAGGAGGCCCTGGACGCTCCAGGAGCAGAGCCCCAGGACCTGCCCCGCCGCCCCCGATGGACTCAGTGGTTCCTCCCACCCCCCGCAGCTGCCCCTCTTCTTCAAAGACCCCTTTTGCTGGCTCCTTGGAAGGAACAGCACACGTGTGACCCAGAGACCACTCTTCCCCCAAGACCGCGGTTTCTCTCACCAACGCTTGTCTCTGATGAGTTGGCTGCCCGGCGGCGAGCAGCAGGGGCCTGACGATCTTGTCCAGTAACAGGAGGAGGGCCAGCACTGAGCCCCGACAAGGAGCACTTCCCTGGGCATGATGCTGGAGAGACCCCACACCCTGCAGGCTAGGGGTGAGCGGCCAGTGTCCAGCTCTGAGCTACAGCAGGGGGAAATGCCGCGGGCCATGGCCCTGCCAACAGTGCTCTGGACGGCTGAGTGACGAGGCCATGGCCCGCGGCATGGGTGGCTGGGTGACCGCTGGCTGTCCCTTGCAGCTCCCTGCCTGCAGTGGCACTCTGTGTGCTGCCCAGGTGGACGGACAGCTGTTTTCCACCAGTGACCAGGCTCCCAGCTGGTGAACGGATGGAGCGGAGAGTTCAAGGCACAGACAGAAGTTCACATCGCGCTGAGATCTGGGACTTGCCGCCAGCAAGAGCCCCCCTCCCGTGCTTTCACGCGTCCGTTCACGGGTGTGCCCGGGTGTCGCCTGTGCAGGCTTCTTCCAGGCGCCAGAGTCCAGAGCAAGCCACTCCCGGCCTTGTCTCCCCGGGGTTTCCTCTTTGAAGAGATCACCTGTAGCTGCTTCTCAAACCTGAAAGCCAGACTGGTGTCAGTCCCACCTGTGTGTGTGCGCGGTCCAGAGCCAGGAGCCCGTTGCAGATGGCTTGCAGTTAGTTCATACCTCCCCTTAGTATTTAAATAATACACACCTTACGGTCATTAAAGCAGAATTAAAAATAAAGGGTTGTAACAGTCCTGGAGAACAAGGGAACTTGAGTAATGGGAGTTTGTTGTTTACACGAATCAGTGTTGCAAGTTTGGTGTTAGACCCCCCCTAAGGGGAGGGAGTGACGCTTGGGGAGCCGGACTGCGAAATGCACCCTCCAGCCAACGTTCGCCCGCCACCAGGCAGTGGCATGAGCTGAATCCAGCACAGCCTCTGCTTCAGAGACCTCCCCTTGAGAATAGAGATGAGCAGACAGGTCCACACCCGGTCCCAGAGGAAGGAGTAAGCTGTTGCTTCAAGTGTTAAAAGGGGGCTTGAGGGTGCCACGGCATGGCAGGGGAAGCTGCCGCCTGTGCTGCTGACATCCCATACAGGCGCCAGTTTGTGTCCTGGCTGCTCCGCTTCTGATCCAGCTCTCGCTAATGGCCTGGGTAAAGCAGCAAAAGATGGCCCAGGTCCTTGGGTCCTGCCACCTATGTGGGAGACCTGGAAGAACCTCCTGGCTCCTGGCTTTGACCTGGCTGTGGTGGCCATCTGGGGAGTAAAACAGTGGGTGGAATCAATCAATCTCCCTCTCTCTCCCTCTCCTTCTCTGTAACTCTGGCTTTCAAATAAATAAATTTTAAAAAGAGAAAAAGCAAGGGGGACAGACAATTTGGAAATAGAGATGCTTGCCTCCTACGCTGGAGAACCTGGCTCTGGCTGCTGACTCCTGCTGTCTGGGAAGGCGCAATGCAGGCACTTGGGCTCCTGCCACCTACATGGGAAACCTGGGCTGAGTTCCCAGCTCCTGGCCTTGGCCCTGCCCCTGCCATTTCAGGGCATCTGGAGACTGAAGCAGAGGATGAAGTGCCCCTGCCTCCCGGTTCTCTCTTCCTCTGTATTACTCTGCCTCTGAAGTAAAAAAATAAATAAAAAGGCTGAGAGAGTGGATCTGAGTCCTGCTCACAACTCCATGCTCCTCATAGGGAAACTGTCTATCATAACAGGGAGCCAGGGCAGGTGTTGGCACACACAGGGACTCCACGGGCTGCTGGCCTGCTCCCTGTGTCTGTAAGTGATGATGCCAATGCCTGGCCCCAGCAGGTGCTTGTGAGTGGCAGGTGGTGTCAGTACCCAAGGGCAACAGCACCTCTGTGAACTGAGTGCCCAGGAGGGTACCTGTGGCCCTCAGTTGTTGACAAGGAACAAGAGGTTTGGTGCAGCAGCTGAAGCAGCCCACACCAGAGTGCCTGAGCCCGAGTTCTGCTGCACTGTTGATCCCAGCTTCCTGCGAATGTGCACCCCGGCAGGCGGCACGTAGCAGCTTACATGGTCGGATCCCTGCCACCCCATGAGAGACCCACATTGAGTTCTGGGCTCCTGGCTTCACCTGGCCCAGCCCTGGCTGCTGCCGGCATTTGGGGAGGACCATTGGCTGGGAGGTCTGCCTGTCTGCTTTCAAGACCCAGGTTCTGGCTGCTCTTGGACGCACACCTGTTGAAAGATCTGCAAGCACAGCCATCCAGAAGCAATCCCGGGACAACAAGAGTCCTTTCTCCTCCCCTGATCCCGCAGCTCTCATCCTCCGAGGGTGCTTGGCGACACTGCGTCTAGATGCCCCAACAGGCTCACTTTCGAGGCGCTTCTCCATGTCCTCACAAACCCAAGACGCTGGCTCTGCAGCAGCCCAGACCTTCGGAAGGCACTGTGGCATGAGGTCACCAAGTCTCTGTGGGTGGCCCCGTGGGTCCTCAGTCTGAGGCCACCGTGGGGGAAGGGTGCGTGTCGGAGGCCACCGGGTCAGAGCGTGCGGGTGGGGGGGGGCACCACGAGGACCTCTGGTGTCCTGGGAGAGGGAGCTGTTTTCATCTACCCGTGAGCTTCACGAGCAGAGCGCAGCCTCACATTTACACAGAGTGTGTTCATGACACTGCGTACCCTCCCCACGTCTAAAGCATCTGTTCCCTGTCACACGCTGGAGATGACAAGGAGCACAGGACAAAGGCCCCGCTGGCACAGACGGCCCAGCACCCTGTGAACGAGGTGAGACGTGACTTGACCCACCGGTGCAGAGGAGCGGCACAGTTCTGCTCTCTGAAGGGTGGGCTTCCAGGGCACAGGCGTTTGCATCCCTTGTGAGAGAGAACAGGCTGGGGCGGTCAGACACTTCCCTGAGGCAGAGGGAGGTGGGAACTGTGGTGAGCTGTCCCCTCATTTCAGTCAGAGTTACAGAGAGAGGAAGACAGAGCTCTTCCTTCTACTAGTTCCCTCCCCAGATGGCCTTGGTTGGGGCTGGGCCAGGCTGAAGCCAGGATCCTGCGATGCCACCCAGGTTTCTCACGTGAGTGGCAGAGGCCCAAGCACTTGGGTCATCCTCTGCTGTCTCCTAGGCACATCTGCAGGGAACAGGATTGGAAGTGGAGCAGCTGGGATTGAACCAGCACTGATAGGGATGCCAGCATCACAGACAGCGTAACCCGCTGCACCACAAAGCCAGTCCCACCCCAGTGATTTTTTTTTTTTTTTGACAGGCAGAGTGGACAGTGAGAGAGAGAGAGAGAGAGAGAGAGAGAAAGGTCTTCCTTTGCCGTTGGTTCACCCTTCAATGGTCGCCGCGGCCGGTGCACCGCACTGATCCGAAGGCAGGAGCCAGGTGCTTCTCCTGGTCTCCCATGGGGTGCAGGGCCCAAGCACTTGGGCCATCCTCCACTCCACTCCCTGGCCACAGCAGAGAGCTGGCCTGGAAGAGGGGCAACCGGGACAGAATCCGGTGTGCCGGCGCCGCTAGTGAGCCGCGGTGCTGGCTCCACCCCAGTGATTTTTCAAAATGCTCAGTAGAGTTCTTTAAATACAACCTTATTGATCAAATCATAGCCAACAGAGAAGTACAAATAAAAACATACGACCACATCTCCACTAAAATGGCTAGAATTAAAAAAAAAAAAAAAAGACATCTATTTGAAAGGCAGAGTTACAGAGAGAAATCTTCCATTCACTGGTTCACTCCCCAGATGACCACAATGGCCTAAGCTGAGCCAATCCAAAGCCAGGAGCCAGAAGCTTCTTCCAGGTCTCCCACAAAAGTGCAGGGGCCCAAGCACTTGGACCATACTCCACTGCTTTCCCAGGCACAGCTGGATCAGAAGTGGAGCAGCTGGAACTTGAACCAGTGCCCATATGGGATGCTGGTGCCACTGGCAGCAGCTTAACTCGCTACACCACAGTATCGGCCCCATGGCTAGAATATTTTTTAAAAATTTGTTTTATCTATTTGAAAGAGTGATAGAGGAAGAGACAGAGATCTTCCATCTGCTAGTTCACTCCCCAAGTGGCTGGGTCAGGCGAAGCCAGGAGCCAGGAACTCCATCCAGGTCTCCCACGTGGGTGACAGGGACACAGCACTTGACTCGTCATCTTCTTGCTTCCCAAGCACATTAGCAGGGAGCTGGATCAGAACCAGAGCAACCAGGGCTTAAACTGGCACTCTGATATGGGATGCTGGTGTTGTAAACGGCAGCTGAACTCACTGAGCCATAACACTAGCCCCAGACAGAATTTTTTTTTTAAATTTATTCATTTATTTGAAAGGCAATGTCACAGAGAGGCAGAGAGAGAGATCTTCCATCCGCTGCTGGTTCACTCTCCAGATGGCTGCATCGGCCAGAGCTGTGCTGATCCGAAGCCAGGATCCAGGAACTTCTTCCAGGTCTCCCACACAGGTGCAGGGGCCCAAGGACTTGGGTCATCTTCTACTGCTTTCCCAGGCCATAGCAGAGGACTGGATTGGAAGTCGAATAGTCAGGACCCGAACCGGTGCCCATATGGGATGCCGGCACTGCAGGTGGTGGCTTTTTTACCCACTACACCACAGCACCAGCCCCCAGAATTTTTTTTTTAAGTTAAAATACCAGGGCCAGGGGCCAGTGCCATGGCTCACTTGGTTAATCCTCCACCTGAAGCGCCAGCCGGGTTCTAGTCCCAGCTGCTCCTCTTCCTGTCCAGCTCTCTGCTGTGGCCCAGGAAGGCAGTGGAGGATGGCCCAAGTCCTTGGGCCCCTGCACCTGCATGGGAGACCAGGAAGAAGCACCTGATTCCTGGCTTCAGATCGGTGCAGTGCCAGCCGCAGTGGCCATTTGGGGAGTAAACCAGCAGAAGGAAGACCTTTCTCTCTGTCTCTCTGTCTATAACTCTGTCAAATAAATTTTATACACACACAAACACACACACCAGGACCAGCATCATGTAAAACCACCTCCTGTAATGCTGGCATCCCATATTGGCACTGGTTCGAGTCCCAGCTGCTTCACTTCCAATCCAGCTCCCTGCTGTGGCCTGGGAAAGCAGTGGAGGATGAGCCAAGTGCTTGGGCCCCTGTATCCACATGGGAGACCTGTATGAAGTTCTTAAATCCTGGCTCTTGACTTTGGCCTGATCCAGCCCTGGCTGATGTGGCCATCTGAGGAGTGAGGTGGAAGACCCCTCTCTCTGACTCTTCCAAATAAATAAAGCTTTTTTTTTTTTTTTTTTTAGAAAACAAAAATACCAAGATCTACACCTTCACACCATGCCTTTGGGAATGTAACCTGGCAAAAACACTTGGGAAGAGTTTGGCAGTTTCCTAAGAAGCAAAGCCCAGCAATCTCATGCCTAGCTATGCATCAAAGAGAACACAGAACACAAAGCAACCTGTGGTTCAATGTTTTTAGCAGCTTTATTCATAGCCGGCCAGACAGCCTGTAGAGGTGCATGGGTAAACAAACTGGGCATCCATACCATGGAAAGCCACTGAGCAATGTAAGAGTGACAGCTGAAGGGACGGTGCTGTGACGTAGCAGGTCACACCCCAGCCTGTGGCACTGGATTGCATCCCGGCTGCTCTACATCCAACCCAGCTCTTGGCTGTAGCCTGGGAAAGCAGTGGAAGGTGGCCCAAGTGTTTGGGCCCCTGCACCCACATGGGAGACCCGGAAGAAGCTCCTGGCTCCTGGCTTCAGATTAGCCCAGCTCCAGCTGTTGTGGCCATTTGGGGAGTGAACCAGCAGAAGGAAGACCTTTCTCTCTCTCTCTGCCTCTCTGTAACTCTGCCTTTCAAAAAAATTTTTTTAAAGTGATATGTTGAGACACACAATTGAGAAAGGTGCTGGAGAGAAACAGCTACACAAAGCATGACTCTGGAAATGGACAAAGAATTCTGGGTGGAGATGGATGCTGCACCATGTGACTGATGATGGTTAACACACAACTGTATTGTCAAAACCCATGGAATTTCACAGTAAAAAGAGTGAATTTTACTCTATTAAAATTGCATCTCAAAAAATAAATAAATAAATTGTATCTCAATTAACCTGATTCTTAAAACCCTTACCATGGGCAGGCACTTGGCATAGAGGTTAAGATGCCCCTTAGGATGCCCATGTCCCATGTTTGAGCGCCTGGGTCTGGACCCCAGCTCTGCCCAGAGTGCTCCTCCCTGCTCATGTGTTGGAGGGCAGCAGGTGATGGCCAGAGTAGGAGGGTCCACAGCACCCACGTGGCAGACCTGGATTGCATTCTGGGTCCTGGCTTCAGCCTGGCCCAGCCCAGGCTATCGTGAGCATTTGGAGAATGAACCAGCGCATGGAAGATCTCTGCCTGCTTGTCTCTGCCTTCACATAAAGACATAAATTGAAAATTTGAAAATCTCTTACCAGTAACTGAAAATACACAGAAGTGGAGCGACACAGCAGTGCCTGCTCTACTGGCCCGAAATTCCCTCCTCCGTGGACTGCAGAGATCCTCAGACCAAACCAACTTTCACTTCACAGGTGCAAGACTCAGGGCTCCAAGTGAGGGAGGGCTCCCCGCTGTGGCTGCTCTGGGGCGGTGACCCAGCCCGTCTTGAGGGAGGAGAAAAAGCCCGAAGCTGCCCAAAGGGCCCAGGTCCTCAGCGCCACCCTGGAAACAGATGTGGGACAGCTACAGGTCTGGGCATAGAAGGGGAGAGGTAAGAGGGGACGTGTCAGGTGGCAGCCTGAACTGGGTGGACCTTCCATGCCCGCTGTTCATCCTGGCAACTGGGACACAGCACCTGGGAGAGAACTCATGTGGCCTTTGCCACATGCTCATTCCCAAGTTTAACAGCATCAGCTGTAGCCAAGCTGCATCCTTTGCTCTGCTAGTTGTACTCAGACTCCTCATTCAACTTTTCAGGGATCTAATGTCATGTGACTCAGGCCATGGTGCCTGCTGGGTAACCCTGGCACTCTCTCAGAATCCTGTGGCAAAAACCACATCATTAAGAGTCCACTAAGCATCCTGTGCCAGGCACTGACCCTGGATCACCTAGTAACTATTGCCTGAATAAAGGAGCACCCCAGCTGGCCAGCAATGACCTCTGTCTGGTTGACGCAGGGAGCCTCTCCTCCCGCCCCTCATCCTGTTTCTGCCAAGGTCCCTGATAAACTGAACTCTGTGTAGTGCTCGACTTGTCTGCCGCCAGCAGCCAGTTCTCACATACAGGGATTTCCTGAAACAAACTCTGATTCTCTCATCCCACCCAACATAAAATGAACGAATGCAAAGTCATTTCCCACACTTCTCACATTAAAAATGTCTGTCTTGGAAAATCTTTCTGATGTGAATAAAATATCTTTCAGATCCATCGTCTGAAGGGGCTTTATCTCCAAGGTGAATCTGCTGATGCTGAGTAAGGGTTGAGGCCACACTGAGGCTGTGTCCACACTCTGGACGTGTACAGGGTTTCCTCCCAGAGTGGATTTTTTCATCTCCAGTGGGTGCTGGTGTGGAACTGAAGGTTTTTCCAAGCTCATTATTGCCAAACTGTTCCTTGCTGGTGTGAACTGTCCAGTGCAGAACAAGGCTTGCCCCATGGTTGCCAGCTCTGCCACACCGGCCCCCAGCAGGAACTCGTCTCTGAGGGGCAGGGCTGGAGCCATGAGCGCAGGTGGGCCCACACTGCCGGCACTTGCGTGGGGTCCCTCTGTGAACCCTCTGATGCTGCGTGAGGGTGGACCTCCGGCTGAAGGCCTTCCCACAGTCACCACAGCGGTAGGGTTTCTCTCCAGTGTGGATGCGCTGGTGCAAGGTGAGCTGGGAGCTCTGGCTGAAGGCTTTGCCACACTCAGCGCACTGGTAGGGCTTCTCCCCAGTGTGCACCCTGCGGTGCTGAACGAGAGTGGAGCTCCGACTGAAGGCCCTACCACACTCAGTGCACACATAGGGCTTCTCTCCAGTGTGGATCCTCACGTGCTCAGTGAGGTGGGAGTTGAAGCCGAAGGCCCTGCCACACTCAGTGCACACATAGGGCTTCTCTCCAGTGTGCACCCTGTGATGGAGGAAAAGGCTTGAGCTCTGGCTGAAGGCCTTCCCACACTGACTGCATTTATGGGGCTTCTCGCCCGTGTGGATCCTCTGATGCTGAATCAGGCTGGAGCTTCGGCTGAAGGCTTTCCCACAGTGACTGCACTCATGGGGCTTCTCGCCTGTGTGGGTCCTCTGATGCTGAGTCAGCTGGGGGCTCTGGCTGAAGCCTTTCCCACACTCATTACACTTGTAAGGTTTCTTTCCTGTGTGGATGATACGATGCTGAATGAGAGAAGAGCTTCGACTGAAGGCTTTCCCACATTCATTACACCCAAAAGGTTTTTCTCCTGTGTGGATTCTCTGATGCAGCAGGAGGTGGGAATTAAGCCCAAAAGTCTTCCCACATTCGTCACATTTAAATGGTTTCTGTCCCGTGTGAACGTGATGGTGCAAGGTGAGGCTGGAGCTGTGGGTGAAGGCTCGACCACACTGACCACATGTGTAAGGCTTTTCCCCAGTGTGGCGCCTCTGATGTCTCCGCAGGTCTGAATTGTACTTGAAGGTCTTGCTGCATATATCACACTTAAAGGCTCTCTCTCCTAGTTTATTTCTTTGAAGTCTTACAGCATTTTGGCTCAAGTTCAAGTCTTTATCAACTGCAGCACACTCCTGCGTCCTTTCTCCTGGAGCTCTCCCCATACAAGTGCCAGACTTTCCTCTGAAAACTCTTTTGTGAAGATGAGGTTTCTTCACACTCCTCCCAGGACAATCTCCCAGCTTGCGGCCCCAAGCTTCCCGAAACTCACTGGTGCATGAATTAGCCCTTGAGAATCTTCTTGATATAAATTCTGGGTTTTCTACTTCTTCAGAGCATTGCTGGTTTAGCACTGACAGTTCCTTCTTAGTCCCAACCTCAGAATCTGTTACAAAAAACATAAATGAATTACTACCATCCACCAGGGATAATATTCACAGTGTGTCAAAGCTCCCATAAGTTATTATACAAAAGGCAGACGCTCCAAAAAAAAAAATGCGACAGGCAGAATTCAGAAGAAAAGAGCCAGTCAACCAGATAAAACATCTTCCAAGATTAAGGCAGGCATGTGCAGAGGTCAAGCCACACGTGTGATGCCTGGACCCCAGACCGGGCGCCTGTCGGAGTCCCAGCTCCTCTGCTTCTAGTTCAGCTTCCTGAGAACGCTCCTGGCAGGCGGCAGATGCAGCAGCAAGTGCTTCAGGGGAATGAACCAGCAAATGGAAGATCTTTCTCTGCCTTTTACGTGGATGAAAATAAACACTTAAAATATTCATTATCTAGTATCAAATAAATGGAAATTAAAACAAATTGTGATTTTCTTAGCTATTAAATTAGCAAATCAATCTGCACAACAAATATTTAGGAGCAGGCACAGTCAAGGTAAGGAACACGGCAGAGTGGTAGTCACTGAACTCACAGGGCTGATGTTCTGTTCTGGAAGGCGGAGAGTGAAGTAAGAAACATGCGAATGAGCAGGAGGAACCCCATGCCCTGGAAGCGATCAGGAGCTGCGTCATGGCTCCAGTCCCGACTACAAGACCGGAGGAGTGCAGCAGGAGGTGAGCATGAGCTGGGGCTGAGGAGCAGTTGAGCAGTGGAGACACAAAGGCCTGCGTGAGACCCAGCAGACTCCAGCTCAAGAATTAGAGCTTTAGAATTATAACAGGGGAGAGGCGGGGCCTGGGGAGAGGACATGAGGGGCACAAAAGAGAAGGATTTTATGCTGAACAGAAAACAATGCACGGCTCTGATGACAACTACCACGCACCATCAGCAAGACTCTAAAGGCAAAACTGACACCAGGTACCAAAAGAATGAACACACCACACACTCTGTCTACAAAAGTACGTGCTGGGATTTTATCCCAAGTACACAGTTCATAGGCACAAAAAATAAATAAATAAAATAAAATAAATGACCACTCTGACAGCCATTGAGAGCTCTGTTTAATTGGGGGAAACAAGAAAGAACTCAAATGTCAAAAAAAAAAACCACACACACACACAAGAAAAACAGAAGACTGTTTAAAACAATTACAGACTGCTTCTGTAATGGAATACCTTTCTGCCAACAGTTATATAATGGAAGAGTATATAAGCCAATGAAAAGTCTACTGTATGAGCTGAAGAATCAGGCTCCAAAATTAGATGTATACATAAACCAACTTTTATTGAAAAAATATATATATTTAGGATAGGTGTTATTTATTCCTTCAATGTTTGGTGTAAGTTGGTGAAGCCATCTGGGCTTAGCATTCCCTCTGAGGAAAGATGATTAAATTACCACATGCACTTCGACACTTAAGCACAATGCACTAACTTGTTCATATGTCAGTCTTGATAAATCATATTTCTCCACCTTACCTTCATGTTCACATTTTTTGGCATAAATGTGTTCAAAATATCTTTCTGGAATGGTCAATAGTACCTGCATCACTGTCTGCTTTCCTCATGCTCGTTACTTGTTCCTTCTCTTATTCTTTCTTTAAATGATTGATTTTATGTATTTGTCTGAAAGGCAGAGTGGTAGAAAAAGTGACAGGGGGAGGGCTAGCAGGGAACAGATCTCCCACCTGCTGGCTCACTCCTGACATGTTCTCAACAGCCAGGGCTGAGCTAGGCTAACCCAGGAGCCAGGAACTCCGCCTGGGTCTCCCATGGGATGGCAGCGACCCAAGTGCGTGTCCATCGCGTGTGCTGTCTTCCATGATGCTGGATCAGGAGCAGGCACTCCCAGCTGGGATGTGAGTACCCTAAGCAGGAGTTACCAGCTGCACCACACGCCTGCCGCTTTACATTGTTAACTGAAGAAAGTGTGCTTGGGCCTCTGTGGTGGCGCCCATGCTGGAGCACCACTTCAAGTCCTGGCTGCTGTTTCCCATCCAGCTCCCTGGTAATGCTCCTGGGAAGGCAGTGGAGATGGCCAAAGTGCTTGGGCCTCTGCAACCCATGTGGGAGACCCAGATGGAGTTCTAGGGTCCTAGCTTTGGCCTGGCTGTTATAGCTATTTGGGGAGTGAACCAGAGGATGGAAGATCTCTCTCTCTCCCTCTTCTCTGTCACACTGCCTTTCAAATAAGACAAGACAGAAAGACAGACAGACAGACAGAGGAAGGAAGGAGGGAGGGAGGGAGGGAAGGAGGGAAGGAGGAAAGAAGGAAGGCAGGCCTTTAAACATTTAAGATTAGGAAAGAGGGCCAGAGCTGTGGCGTAGCGGGTAAAGCCACAGCCTATGGCTGCTCCACTTCCAATGCAGGTCCCTGCTAATGCACCTGGGAAAGCAGCAGAAGATGGCCCAAGTTCTTGGGCCCTTGCACCCTCATGGGAAACCTGGAAGAAGTTCCTGGGTCCTGGCTTCAGATTGGCTCAGCTCTGGCAGCTGCAGAGTTTTGGGGAGTGAACCAGCATATGGAAGATGTCGGTGTCTCTCTCTCTCTCTCTCTCTGACTCTGCCTTTCAAATAAATAAATAATTAAAAAAAATCAGAAACAGTCCCTGTGAAACTGTAACATTTGTCACCACTGAAGATGGATTAAAAAAAAAAGATAGGAAAGAGAAGTATGAAGAAGCATAATCAGGACCATAAGACAAATGCCTGGTTTCCATGGAAACCCTCACAAAACTGCCCCTGACAGAAGAGTGAGTGGGAGCACCATGTGCTGCAGCAGAGCTCTCCGGGGGCACGAAAGTGTGGCCGTCCTCCCTGGGGTGTCTTCCCTGTGTGCTGAGGCTGTGCCGTCCTCCCTGGGGTGTCTTCCCTGTGTACTGAGGCTGTCCGTCCTCCCTGGGGTGTCTTCCCTGTGTACTGAGGCTGTCCGTCCTCCCTGGGGTGTCTTCCCTGTGTACTGAGGCTGTGCCGTCTTCCCTGGGGTGTCTTCCCTGTGTACTGAGGCTGTGCCATCCTCCCTGGGGTGTCTTCCCTGTGTACTGAGGCTGTCCGTCCTCCCTGGGGTGTCTTCCCTGTGTACTGAGGCTGTGCCGTCCTCCCTGGGGTGTCTTCCCTGTGTACTGAGGCTGTGCCGTCTTCCCTGGGGACTCTTCCCTGTGTGCTGAGGCTGTGCCGTCCTCCCTGGGGTGTCTTCCCTGTGTACTGAGGCTGTCCGTCCTCCCTGGGGTGTCTTCCCTGTGTACTGAGGCTGTGCTGACCTCCCTGGGGTGTCTTCCCAGGTGTACTGAGGCTGTGCCGTCCTCTCTGGGGTGTCTTCCCTGTGTACTGAGGCTGTGCCGTCCTCCCTGGGGTGTCTTCCCTGTGTACTGAGGCTGTCCGTCCTCCCTGGGGTGTCTTCCCTGTGTACTGAGGCTGTCCGTCCTCCCTGGGGTGTCTTCCCTGTGTACTGAGGCTGTCCGTCCTCCCTGGGGTGTCTTCCCTGTGTACTGAGGCTGTGCCGTCCTCCCTGGGGTGTCCTCCCTGGGGTGTCTTCCCTGTGTACTGAGGCTGTGCTGACCTCTCTGGGGTGTCTTCCCTGTGTACTGAGGCTGTGCCGTCCTCCCTGGGGTGTCTTCCCTGTGTACTGAGGCTGTGCCGTCCTCCCTGGGGTGTCCTCCCTGGGGTGTCTTCCCTGTGTACTGAGGCTGTGCTGACCTCTCTGGGGTGTCTTCCCTGTGTACTGAGGCTGTGCCGTCCTCCCTGGGGTGTCTTCCCTGTGTACTGAGGCTGTGCCATCCTCCCTGGGGTGTCCTCCCTGTGTACTGAGGCTGTCCGTCCTCCCTGGGGTGTCTTCCCTGTGTACTGAGGCTGTGCCGTCCTCCCTGGGGTGTCTTCCCTGTGTACTGAGGCTGTGCCGTCCTCCCTGGGGACTCTTCCCTGTGTACTGAGGCTGTGCCGTCCTCCCTGGGGACTCTTCCCTGTGTACTGAGGCTGTGCCGTCCTCCCTTGGGTGTCTTCCCTGTGTGCTGAGGCTGTCCGTCCTCCCTGGGGTGTCTTCCCTGTGTACTGAGGCTGTGCCGTCCTCCCTGGGGACTCTTCCCTGTGTACTGAGGCTGTGCCGTCCTCCCTTGGGTGTCTTCCCTGTGTGCTGAGGCTGTCCGTCCTCCCTGGGGACTCTTCCCTGTGTACTGAGGCTGTGCCGTCCTCCCTTGGGTGTCTTCCCTGTGTGCTGAGGCTGTCCGTCCTCCCTGGGGTGTCTTCCCTGTGTACTGAGGCTGTGCTGACCTCCCTGGGGTGTCTTCCCTGTGTACTGAGGCTGTGCTGACCTCCCTGGGGTGTCTTCCCAGGTGTGTTGCTGCTATAGCTGTGGCTGACGGTCTCAGAGCACTTCCTCATCAGCTGACTTTAGCACTCTGTGGTCTTCCAGAAACCAACAGAATGCCTTGAGCATTCAAAAAACTTGATGTCTTGACCTTTGCTCTTGTTTGACCCTGTTGATTGGACCGAGTCCATCTCTGAATAGCCACTTACTTGATTGTGCTTAGTCTTTAGGATTGTACTGGAAAACTACATGCTATGGTTTGAATATTTGGCCCCAAAACTCATGTGGAAGCTTAAACTTTGGGGCTGGTATTGTGCACAGCAGGGTAAGCTGCTATCTGTAATGCTGGCATCCAATATGAGCACAGGTTTGAATCCCAGCTGCTCCACTTCTGGTCCAGCTCTCTGCTAATATGCCTGGAGAAACAACACAAAATGGCTCAAGTGGGTAGGCCTCTTCCATTCATGTGGGACCCCTGACTGGAGTTCCAGGCTACTGGATTTCAGCCTGGCCCAGCCCCAACTTTTGAGACCATTTTGGGAGTAACCAGCAGGTGAAAGATCTGTCTCTCCCGCTAATTCTTCCTTTCAAATATTTTTTTTTTTAAAACAAGAAGCTTAAACTCCAAAGTCACAAATTGATGGTATTAGGAGGGTGACTGACATTTGGAGGTGAGGCCTCTAGGAGGTGACCCGATCTGAACAGGTCAGCAAGTGGAGGCTTCGTGGCTGACCCTGCTGGTTTTATAAGGAGACAGATATAGGCAGACTTGCATGCTCCACACCATACCGCTGGGTAGGAAGGTAGACATTAGCCTCTGTATGGAAGAGGACTGTAGAAAAGTAGGAAGTTCCTGTGTTTGCATGAGGGAAGAACCCATGAAGCCAGCAAAAGTCTTGCCAGTGTCCAGTATCCTTGTAGGGGATGCCAGCTCTGCTCTGGGGCCACTTCACAGGAATCTTCCCAACCACAAGATGGGCATGGGGTGGAGCAGGGATGGGGCTGAGGGTGCTACTTGGCCCAATGACACTGTGATGAGCTCCACACCCAGAGAGCCTCCCACCCTGCAATGTTCCAGATGAACGGGGGTTGGGGACGAGGAATGGTGGGCCCATGCCCACCTCTGACTGTCCTGCGGGTCAGTTCTTTGTTGCGATGCCCTCCTGGCTGGCCAGGTGTGTTCTCGTCACTGAACACTGTGATCTTGCTTACTGCCAATCGTGCTCACGACTACAGTGTTTTTCTCATGGGCAGACCAGAGCCTCTGTTCCAGCCATCTCTGGTAACTGAGACTCTGCCAGAGAGAATGCTGGCACTGGAGGGTGAACGAATGGTGCCTGATCCGGAGCTGTGAGCCTCCAGAATGTGAGACAAAAAGTACCAATTTCCATGTAAAATTAGGCTGCCGCAGGCATTTTGTTATTGTGACAAAACCTGAGTAATACAGAAAACTGCTGAGGATGGGATTGCTACTATAACTACTCCTAGAAATGGAGAGGCGGGCCGGCACCGCGGCTCACTCGGCTAATCCTCCGCCTGTGGCACCAGCACCCCGGATTCTAGTCCCGGTTGGGGCGCCGGATTCTGTCCCGGCTGCTCCTCTTCCAGTCCAGCTCTCTGCTGTGACCTGGAAGGCAGTGGAGGATGGCCCAAGTGCTTGGGCCCTGCACCCACATGGGAGACCAGGAGGAAGCACCTGGTTCCTGGCTTCGGATAGGCACAGTGCGCCGGCCGGGAGAACCATTTGGGGAGTGAACCAACAGCAAAAGGAAGACCTTTCTCTCTCTCTCTCTCTCTCTCTCTCTCTCACTGTCTAACTCCGCCTGTCAAAAAAAGAAAAAGAAAAAGAAAAGAAATGGAGAGGCAACTTTGAAAATGACTAGTGGGCACATGTCGGGTGCTTGGAGGATCAGGCTAGGAAGATGGGGTCAACAGGGCATTCCCAGTGCTCAGGCAGGCAGGCAGAGATTGGGAACAAAGCTGGAGCCTGGACAGATGAGTGGTCATGACCAGGGCGCTCAGGCAGTTGCTGCTGGAAATGGGCTAATGACGCTCTTGTCGCAGTGTGAGGAGGAGCCTGGAGGAACAGTATGCACACCCTGGAGCCTGTGGGTGCTGAGTTTACAGGTGATGAGCTGAGACCATCCAGCAACAGAGCACTGACGCGGCTCCGTGGCTGCTTTAGCTGCACAGTGGGACCTGGGTGCAGAGGCATGTGGATCCTGCTCTTCATTCATAAAGATGCTAAACAAGTATCTAGCAGAGTGAACATTAAACAGTCCTCCAACAGTGGCTGTCTTTCCCTTTCTCTGTATCCTCTTTGATTTCTTTCATCAAAATTTTATAATTTCCAGTGTAGAAACAGTTGATTGCTGCGGCTAGACTTACTCATATGTTATTTATTTAGTTATTTATTTACTCAATATTTTGTAACTACTGGAAATGGGATTGCTTCCTTGATTTTTTTCAGATAATTTGCTACTGGTATATAGCAATATTATTGATTGTTGCACACCAACTTTGTATCTTGCAACTTTGCTGAATTCATTTATTAGTTCTAACAATATTTTGGTGGTATCTTCGGAATTTTCTATATATAAGATTATGTCATGTGCAAAAAGTTACTATTTGACTTCTTTCTTCCCATTTGGGTGCCCATTATTTCTCTTCCAGAATTGCTCTAGATAAAACTCCAAGTACCACGTTGAATACAAGAGGGGAGAGTGGACATCCTTAATACTGAAAGCAATTTACAGGTTCAGAGCTATCTCTGTCAAACAGCACTGAAAATTGGGCAGCACTAAAAGATATCCCAAATAGCCAAAGGCATGTTGAACAAGAAGAACAGAGCGGGAACAATCGCACTGTTTGATTTAAAATATAGTTCAGGGTGGGCATCTGGTGCAGTGCTTCAGACGCTGCCTTGGACACTTGCGTCCCACGTCAGAGTGCCCGAGCCAAGTCTCAGCTGCTCTGCTTCCAATCCAGCTTCCTACTAATGTGCACCTGGGAGACAACAAGTGATGGCTCCCATATGGGAGACCTGGAATGAGTTCCTGGCTAATGGCTTTGGCCTGGCCAGACCCTGCTGTTGCAGGCATTTGGGGAGTAAACCCACAAATGCAAGATCTCTCTCCCTTTCAAATAGAAATGAAAATAAAAGTTTAGAAAAACTATAAGGCTATGATACTTCAAACAATGTAGTATTTTTTTTTTTTTGACAGGCAGAGTGGACAGTGAGAGAGACAGAGAGAAAGGTCTTCCTTTGCTGTTGGTTCACCCTCCAATGGCCGCCGCGGCTGGCGCGCTGCAGCGGCGCACCGCGCTGATCCGATGGCAGGAGCCAGGAGCCAGGTGCTTTTCCTGGTCTCCCATGGGGTGCAGGGCCCAAGCACCTGGGCCATCCTCCACTGCACTCCCTGGCCACAGCAGAGAGCTGGCCTGGAAGAGGGGCAACTGGGACAGAATCCGGCGCCCCGACTGGGACTAGAACCCGGTGTGCCGGCGCCGCTAGGCGGAGGATTAGCCTAGTGAGCCGCGGTGCCGGCCACAATGTAGTATTTTTATAATAGACATATGGAGCAATGGACTAGAACAGAGACCGTTTGTGTAAACCTACATATCTAATGTCAACTGATTTTTTGATAAAGGTGTGAAGAACATGCACTGGAAAAAGAACAGTCTTTTAAATACATGGTGCTGGGGAAACTGGGTATCACACTAATAGAACGAAACTAGACCCATATCTCTCACAATGCACAAGAATCAACTGAAAAGGGGTCACAGACCTAAATGTAAAGCCTGAAACTTTAAAACTAGTACAAGAAAACAGGAGATACTTCAGAACACTGGAATGGGTAAGGAATTTCTGGATCAAGTCTAAAAAATATAGCAAAGGCATAGACAAACATGATTATGTCAAACTAAAGAGCTTCCACACAACAAAGGAAACAGTAAAGAGATAACTACAGAACAGGAGAAAAATTAGCAAGTGACACATCTGACACATCTAACAAAGGATTAACAGCTGAACATATAAGAAACTCAAACAACTCAACAGAAGGAAGGAAGGAAGGGAAGGAGGGAGGAAGGGAGGGAGGGAGAGAGGGAGTGGGAGGGAGGAAGGGAGGGAGGGATGGGGAAGGAGGAAGGGAGGGGGGAGGGAGGGAAGGAGAGAGGAAGGGAGGGGGAGGGAGGGAGGGAGGGAGGGAGGGAGAGAGGAAAGGAGGGAGGGGGGAAGGTGGAAGGAAGGGAGGGGGGAAGGTGGAAGGAAGGAAGGGAGGGAGGGGGAGGGAGGGAGGGAGGGGGGAAGAAAAAGGCCTAAATCATGCAATTTAAACATGGTCAGTAGATCTAAACAGATACTTCTCAAAGGAAGACATACAACCCACCAATGGGTATATGAAAAAATGGTCAAAATCACTACGCACCAGGGAAGCCAACCCACAAGGAGATACTGCCCCACAAAAGAGAACCGTGCTGGTGGAGATGCGGAGAAGCTGGTGGGAACGTAAGGACAGCCACTGTGAGACCCAGCAATTCCACTCATGGGCATCTGCAGAAGGGAAGCGAAATCTGTACTCACAACAGCCCAGCGATGGAAACACCCGACGTGTCCGTCTGTGGTGGAATGAGAAGGCCATGCCAAGATGGCCGCTGGCAACAGAGCCTGCCTGGCAACAGGCTGTGATTGGGTGGCTTCAGAAACCACATGGCAACGAAGCCTGCCTGGCAACAGGCTATGATTGGTTAGGTCATAAACCGCCCCTTGACCAGATTGGCTGCCTCAGCTATATAAGCTGCTGTACCAACTGAATAAACAAGTCTGCCCTGCTTTCACCCAACTCCCGGGGTCTGTATGGTGACTCCGTGCCTCTTGCAGCCACCATGCTCCTCCTCTCAGAACGAATCCAACTCAACATCCACCAGTACTCACAACAGCCCAGCAATGGAAACACCCAACGTGTCCATCAGTACTCACAACAGCACAGCAATGGAAACACCCAGCATGTCCATCAGCTGATGCACACATGAAGTGAACATGCTACATATGCACAATGGGACACTTCCTACTCTGTCACTGGCTACGCAGGAATGGACTGGAAGTCACTATTAAGTAAATAAGCCAAGCACAGAAACAAATATCCCATGATGTCACTCGTATCTGAAACCTTCAAAAATTGACCTCATGGAAGTTGGGACTATAATGATGGTTGCCAGAGGCTGGGGAGGGAGGGGGAGAGCTGGATGCAAACAGGCTGATTGACAGACATGCTGGTGACCTGGCACACAGCAGTGTTACTATAGATAATGATAAATCATGTATATTTTTATTCAAAAAAAAAAAAAAAACTGGAAGCAAGGACTTTGTGAAGGTTTTCACCAGAAAGAAATCTTAAATGTCTGAGATATATTTACCCTAATTAAACATTATACAGTGAATAATGTGTAATATATAGAAACAGCACAAAGTACATTTAAATGTACAATTTTTGTGTCTCAATTAAAATATATTAAATGCAAGAAAAATATAAAGAATAGAACTACACATCAGTCAGGTGAAAACCAGACTTAATGAGCAATGTGGACAGCAGCAAGATCAATTACAGGGCCGGCGCCGCGGCTCACTAGGCTAATCCTCCACCTGCGGCGCCAGCACCCTGGGTTCTAGTCCCAGTTGGGGCGCCGGATTGTGTCCTGGTTGTTCCTCTTCCTGTCCACCTCTCTGCTGTGGCCCAGGAAGGCAGTGGAGGATGGCCTGAGTGCTTGGGCCCTGCACCCGCATGGGAGACCAGGAGGAAACACCTGGCTCCTGGCTTTGGATCAGCGCAGCGCGCCAGCTGCAGCAGCCATTTGGGGGGGTGAACCAATGGCAAGGAAGACCTTTCTCTCTCTCACTGTCTAACTCTTCCTGTCAAAAAAACAAACAAAACATGCACCAGCCCTTCATCAAAACCAGGAATGAAGCAGGGGAGGAGGGGAGCATTTATTCACTGCAGTAGAGATGCTACCTGACATGGCGGCATCCCATATCAGAGTGCCTGGGTTCGAATCTCGGCTCCACTCACAATTCGAAGTATTTAGGTCCCTGACACCCAAGTGAGAGACCCAGATGGAGTTACTGGTTCTGGGTTTGGCCTCACCCAGACTCAGCTGCTGCAGGCATTTGGGAACCAGCAGATAAGAGATTGTTTTGTCTGTCTCTCAAGCTTTCAAATAAATAAAATTGTTCAAAAATAAAGAGGGGCTGGCATTATGGTGTAGATGGAAAAAGCCACCATCTTTGATGCCAGCAAACCATATGGGCACTGGTTCGAGCCCTAGCTGCTCCACTTCTGATTCAGTTCCAGGCTAACGTGCCTGAGAAAGCAGCAGAGGATGGCCAAGCACTTGGTCCCCTGCACCCACAAGGGAGACCTGGATGCAGTTCCAGGCTCGCAGTTTCAGTCTGGGCCAGCCCAAGGCGTTGTCACCACTTGAGAAGTGAACCAGTAGATGGAAGATCTCTGCATCACTCTGCCATTCAAATAAATCAATCAATTCTGGGGCAGTCATTGTGGCATAGTGGGTAAAGCCACCCCATGCAACACCAGCATCCCACATGGGTGCCAGTCAGAGCCCCAGGTGTGCCACTTCTGATCCAACTCCCTGACAATATCCCTGGGAAAGCAGCAGAATATGGCCCAAGTCCTTGGGCCCCTGCACCCATATGGGAGACCTGGATGAAGCTCCTGGCTCCTGGCTTCAGCCTGGCCCAGCCCTGGCCACTGAAACCATTTAGGGAGTGAGCTAGTGGATGGGAGATCTGTCTCTCCCTTTCGCTGTAATTCTGACTTCCAAATAGATAAATCTTTAAAAAAAAAAAAAAAAGAAGAGTATTGCGATTGAAAAGTAGGAGAAATGCAAATCACTTTAAAATAATATGCTTTATTTTGTAAAGAGCACTTTTGGGTTCATGTATCAAGCAGGTGGTACCAAGATCCCCACAGGTACATAAGCTCTCCCAGAATTTGCTTCCTCCTGTGTGGCATGTGTTGCAGAGAATGAGGTAGTACTGACCATCCCCACCTGGTTCACATCGGAGTTCACTCTTGGCGTTGTGCATTCTCAGGACCTGGACACACGCTCTCCTGTGGCAACGCCCGGGTCAGTTCCCAGCCCAGATTCTCCATGCCGTGTCAGTGATCCCTCACTGCTCTCCTGGGTAGACACTGATCTTTTCCCTGTCTCCATAGCTTTGCCCTTTCCAGTGTCCTATAGTCCGAATCATAACGTATGCAGCTTGTCAGATTGGTTTCTTTTTCTTAGCAATGTGCTCTCAAGAGTTCTTTGTGTCTTTCTATGACTTGATAGCTCACTTTTAGCCCTGAATATCATTTCATTGTGTGGGTGACCAGTTTTATTCACCCATTCATCTACTGAAGGGCAAGTCAGTCGCTTCCAAGTTTGGGCAACTATGAAAAGGCCCTACAAACATCTGTACACAGGTTTTTGTGTGGACATAAAATAGCCAGAGTGCAACTGCTGAGTCATATTATACGAATTTGCCTAGTTTTGTAGGACACTGCTAAATGTTCAAAGTGGGTGCTTCCTTTTGCATTTCCACCAATGGTGAATGAGAGATCCTGCTGCTCCCCATCCTTGCCATCACTGGGTGCCATCACTGGGGTGGACATTGGCCATTCTAGCAGGTGTGTAGTGGGGCCAGTGCTGTGGCATAGGGTAAACCTCCACCTGCGGTGCCAGCATGCCATATGGGCACCAGTTCAAGTCCTGGCTGCTCCCCTTTTGATCCAGCTCTCCACTAATGGCCTGGGAAAGCAGAAGATGGCCCAACTGCTTGGGCCCCTGCATCCATGTGGGAGACCTGGACAAAGCTCTTGGATTCAGATACACCCAGCTCCAGCCATTGTGGCCATTTGGGAACTGAACCAGTGGATGAAAGACCTGTCTTTCCCTCTATCTGTGACTCTGTCGCTCAAATAAAACTTCTAAAATTTCTTTAAATTAAAAAAATAGAGGCCGGCGCCGCGGCTCAATAGGCTAATCCTCCGCCTAGCGGCGCCGGCACACCAGGTTCTAGTCCCGGTCGGGGCGCCGGATTCTGTCCCGGTTGCCCCTCTTCCAGGCCAGCCCTCTGCTGTGGCCAGGGAGTGCAGTGGAGGATGGCCCAGGTGCTTGGGCCCTGCACCCCATGGGAGACCAGGAGAAGCACCTGGCTCCTGGCTCCTGGCATCGCATCAGCACGGTGCGCTGGCCGCAGTGCGCCAGCCGCGGCGGCCATTGGAGGGTGAACCAACGGCAAAAGGAAGACCTTTCTCTCTGTCTCTCTCTCTCACTGTCCACTCTGCCTATCAAAAAAAAAAAAAAAAAAAAATAGAGGGGCTGGTGCTGCGGCGCAGTGGGTTAACACCCTGGCCTGAAGCGCCAGAACCCAATATTGGTGCCGGTTCTAGTCCCAGGTTCTCCTCTTCTAATCAAGCTCCCTGCTATGGCCTGGGAAAGCAGTGGAAGATGGCCCAAGTCCTTGGGCCCCTGCACCCGCATGGGAGACCTGGAAGAAGTTCCTGGCTCCTGGCTTTGGATGGGTGCAGCTCCAGCCGTTGCGGCCAACTGGGGAGTGAACCAGCAGATGGAAGACTCTTCTCTCTCTCTCCCTCTCCTCTCTGTGTAACTCTGACTTTCAAATAAACAAATAAATCTTAAAAAAAAAAATAGAAAGTTCATTGTTCTTTTACTCTGCAATTTCTTAGTGGCACACGGTGCACGTTTTCATATGCTTACCTGTCATCTACGTATCTTCTTCAGTCAGGTGTCCATTTAGGCCTTTCCACTATCTTCTAACCAGAGTGCTCATTTTCTTATTTTTGATTTTTTTAAGAGTTTTTATGTTTTGGATAGCATTTATCAGATGTGCCCTTTGCAAGTATTTTCTCCCATTCTACAGACTATCTCCTCATTCTCTTGATGTTGCCTTTAGCGGAACAGAAACTTGTCAACTATTTCTTTCATGGATCATGCTTTTATATCTAAAAATTCATCATCAAATCCAAGGTCACTCAAACTTCCTGCTATGTTATCACCTAGGAGCTTTACAGGTTTGTGTTTTACATTTAGGTCTATGCTTCGCCATGCTACATTCAGAACTCTTAGCCACCAATGTCATCAGGAGATAGTGCCTTTGAGGGGTCTTGAGAGTCGGTCCTTGTGATGGAACTGCTGCACATCAGAGGTATCAGAAACCTTGTTGTTCTCCTCTCAGCCAAGTACAGAAGAAGGCAGCATCTGTAAGCCAGGAACAGGCACTCACCAGAAAATGACATGCTGGCATTATGACCTCAGTGTTCAGAGCTGTGAGAAAACAAGTTTCTGCTGTTTCAGCACCCAGTTTGCCATCTTGTTACAAAAGTAGACTATGTCACTGCAGACTAAGACACAATGAGTAAACTTTTCAGAGTCCAGATTATTTATTTTTTGCATGTAGATGTCCAGCACCATTAGTTGAAAACTGTCCTTTCTCTAGGCAAATGCCTTTGCTCTCTTAGCAAACATCAGCTGATTACTGATAAGAGAACTACAAACAGCTCGAGGAAAAACAGAATTCCCAGATAAACCTTCCAGGAAACAGGTTAAGACACTAGCACCCACACTGGAGTGCCTTAGTTCAATTCCCATTTCCTAACACTGGTTTTCTGCTGATGCTGGGAGGCAGCAGTGATACTCACACACCACTGGATTGTGACACAAGTCAGAGACCTGGACTATTCCTGCATATTCGCTCCAGCATGGCCCAGCCCAGGCTGTTGCAGACTGTGTGTGTGTGTACGTGCGTATCCATACTTGTCTCTCAAATATAATAATAATTTCAACAGATGTTTACTGCAGTGCAAAAACAATTTTGAAACTCATTAATAATTTTTTCATAACACACATTTTCCATGAACTTTTTTTTTTGGACAGGCAGAGTTAGGCAGTGAGAGGGAGAGAGAGAGAGAGAGAAAGGTTTTCCTTTCCGTTGGTTCACTCCCCAAATGGCCGCTACAGCCGGTGCGCCGATCTGAAGCCAGGAGCCAGGTGCTTTCTCCTGGTCTCCCATGCGGGTGCAGGGGCCCAAGTACTTGGGCCATTCTCCACTGCCCTCCTGGGCCACAGCAGAGAGCTGGACTGTAAGAGGAGCAATCGGGACAGAATCCGGCGCCCCAACCGGGACTAGAACCCAGGATGCCGGCGCCACAGGCAAAGGATTAGCCAAGTGAACCGTGGCGCCGGCCTTCCATGAACTTTTAAAAGACTGTATGTGTTGGGGTTAGTGCTGTGGCACAGGTTAATCCTCCACATGTGGTGCTGGCATCCAAAATGGGCACAGGTTCGAGTCCCGAATGCTCCTCTTCCAATCCAGCTCTTTGCTATGGCCAGGGAAAGCAGTGGAAGATGGCCCAAGTCCTTGGGCTTCTGAACCCATGTGGGAGACCTGGAGGAAGCTCCTGGCTTCTGATCAGCCCAGCTCCGGCTGTTGTGCCCATTTGGGGAATGAACCAGCAGGTGAAAGACCTTTCACTCAAGTTTCTCCCTCTCACTGTCTTTAACTCTACCTCTCAATTAAATACATAAAAATCTTTACACCCCCCCCCCCCCGCAAAAGACTACATGTGGGCTTATCCTGGGCCTCTCTATTCTGCTTCATGAGCTGTCTTGATCATGTAGCTTTTTACGTTGTGAAATTTGGCAGAGCAAGTTCTTCAATACTGAATTTATTATTCTGTACTATATTTATTCTTTTCTAAAAAAAGTTATTTGAAAGGCAGAGTTAGAGTTGAGAGAGAGAATCTTCTATCTGCTGGTCCATGCCACAATGGCCAGGACTGGGACAGTCTGAAGCCAAGGCTCCTGGAACTCCATCTGGGTCTTCCATGTTGGGGGGCCAGGGTTCAAGTACTTGGGTCATCATTCACTTTCTTCCCAGGCATATTATCAGGGAGCTGGATCAAAAGTGGAGCTAGCCGGCGCCACAGCTCACTACACTAATCCTCCGCCTGCGGCGCCAGCACACCGGGTTCTAGTCCTGGTCGGGGTGCCGGATTCTGTCCCGGTTGCCCCTCTTCCAGGCCAGCCCTCTGCTGTGGCCAGGGAGTGCAGTGGAGGATAGCCCAAGTCCTTGGGCCCTGCACCCGCATGGGAGACCAGGAGAACCACCTGGCTCCCGGCTTCAGATCAGCGCCATGCGCCGGCCGCAGCGCACCGGCCATGGCGGCCATTGGAGGGTAAACCAACGGCAAAAGGAAGACCTTTCTCTCTGTCTCTCTCACTGTCCACTCTGCCTGTCCAAAAAAAAAAAAAAAAAAAAAAAAAATCTAGTCCTTTTCCTCATACAAGCTTTGTACATATTCTGTTAGATTTATACATAAGCATTTACTATTAGAGGTTCTAATATAAATATATTTTAATTTCAAGTTCCACTTCTCTGTTGCTGGTATAAAGGGAAGTGACTGACTTTTGTAAATTAGTCTTGTCTCCTTGCCATAAGCATTTATTTGTTCCAGAAATCTTTTTGACTCATTCAGATGTTCCACATACACAATCATGGTATCTGTAAACACTGCTATTTCCTTCTTCCCAGATGTATACCATTTATTGTTTTTTCTTGTCTTGTTGCATTAGCTAGGACTTACAAGGCAGTGGTGGGCTGACATCCTTGTTTTGTGCCTGACCTTAGATGGAAAGCTCCAAGTCTTTCATATCAAGTACAATATTTTGTTTTTTTGTTTTGTTTTGTTTTTTAATTGTTTAAAAATTTATTTACTTGAAAGGCAAAGTTAGAGAGAGGCAGAGGCAGAGAGGTCAGTCTTCCATTAGCTGGTCACAATGGCCAGAGCTCGGATGATCCAAAGCCAGGAGCCTGGAGCTTCTTCTTGGTCTCCCATGTGGGTGCAGGGGCAAAGCTTTTGGGCATCCTCTGTTGCTCTCCCAGGCACATTGGCAGAGAGCTGGATATGAAGCGGAGCAGCCAGGACTTGAACCAGTTCCTGTATGGGATGCCGGTAGTGAAGGTGGCAGGTTCACCTGCTATTCCATAGCGTTGGCCCCCAAGTACAACGTTTGCTGTAGTTTCTGGTAGATGTTCTTTACTAAGTGAAGAAAGTTCCTCTGTGTTCTTAATCTGTTGAATTTTTAATCATGAATCATGAATGGATGTTAGATTTTGTCAATTTTTTTTCTGTACCAACTGATGTTGTGGATTGCATTCATTTCTGAATGCTGAACCATCCTTGCATACCTGAGATAAATCCCACTTGGTCCAAGTATATAATTATTTTTATTCATTGTTGGATCAGATTTGCTCATCTTTTGTTGAGGATTTTTCCATCTGTTGATCAGGAGAAATGTTTGTGATTTTTCTCTTCTTATAATACCTTTTTTTGGACTTGATGCTATAGTAATACTAGCTTTGCAGAATAAGATATTAAGTATTCCATCTATTTTCTGGAAGAGATCGTAGAGAACTGATATAATTTCTTCCTCAAGCCTTAGGTGGAATTGAGCCAGGTGGATTTGTACTGGATGACTATTAACTTCTCGAAAAAAAATATTTATTTGAAAGGTAGAATGATAGAGTCGGACAAAGAGAGGGAGGGAATAGAAGGGGAGGGCAGGCAGTGGGAGAGATAAGAGATCTTCCATCCACTGGTTCGCTTCCCAGTTGACTACAACAGCCAAGAACTAGATCAAAAGTGGAGCAGTCAGGACTCAAACTGATGCCAGCCCTGCATTTTTTGTTTTTGTTTTCAAGATTTATTTATTTATTTGAAAGGCAAAGCCACAGAGAGGCAGAGGCAAAGGCAGGGAGAGAGATTTTCCATTTGCTGGCCCACTCCCCAGATGGCCTCAAAGGCCAATGCTGTGCCCATCTGAAGCCAGGAGCCTTCCCAAAGTCCCCCAAGCTGTTATAGGGGGCCAAGGACCTGGGTCATTCTCCACTGCCTTCTCAGGCCACAGCACAGAGCTGGAATGGAAGTGGAGCATCCGGGATATGAACTGGTACTCACATGGGATGCCAGCACTGCAGGCTGTGGTTTTACCCACTATGCCACAGCACCAGCCCCTTTGTATGTGTTTTTGTAACTAAAGCAGGTTTCTTATAGAAAAGAAATACTTGGGATGCCAGCACTGTGGCATAGTGAGTAAAGCCTTCAGTGCCAGCATCCCATATGGGGCCAGTTTGAGTCCCGACTGCTCCACTTCCGATCCAGCTCTCTGCTATGCCCTGGGAAAATAGTAGATGGCCCGAGTGTTTGGGCCCCTGCACCTGCATGGGAGACCCAGAAGCTCCTGGCTCCTGGCTCCAGATAGGCCCAGCTCCGGCCATTGTGGCCATTTGGGGAGTGAACTAACAGAGGATCTCTCCCTTCCCTCTCTGCCTCTGTAATTCCGCCTTTCAAATAAATAAATAAATTTTTAAAAAAAGGAACCAGAAATGAAGAAAAGTTTAAAAAAATTGGGTTTTGCTTTTTGACCCACTTTTACAATCTCTGTTGTTTAACTGGTGTGTAACTATTTAGACCACTGGCATTTAAAGAGATGAGTGATGCTGTTGAGTTAATATTACATCTGTTACTGCTTTCTATTTATTACCCTTGTTCTTTTTTTCTGTATTTCTCTTCCACACTTCTCTTACCTTTTGTGATTTTTTTTTTTTTGACAAGCAGAGTTAGACAGTGAGAGACAGAAAGGTCCTCCCTCCTTTGGTTCACCCCCTAAAACGGCTGGCGCGCCGCACAGATCCAAAGTCAGGAGCCAGGCGCCTCCTCCTGGTCTCCCATACAGGTACAGGGCCCAAGCACTTGGGCCATCCTCCACTGCCCTCCCAGGCCACAGCAGAGAGCTGGACTGGAAGAGGGGCAACCGGGACAGAATCCGGCACCCCAACTGGGACTAGAACCTGGGGTGCTGGCACCGCAGGCGTAGGATTAGCCAAGTGAGCCGCTGCGCGACCACCTTTTGTGATTTCAATTGAGCATTATGTAGGATTCCATTTTGTCTCCTCTTTTAGTGTAAGTCAAACTTTACTTTTCAACTTTTAGTGGCTGCAACCCAATGTACAACTAACCCAAGTCCACCTTCAAATAACGTGATCTATAAAGCCCTATCCAGTCTATCAATGAGCCCCACAAAGCTATTCTTCATTTGTTGCAATGCTGCTTTTTTATCTCTAGCACTTTTTACTCCTAGAATTTCAATCTCTCTGCTTGTATTATAAATATTTTTAGATGTTATCTGTTTTTAATTGAAGCCTTTGGCAAATTAACCACAGCTTTAAAAATTCCTGGTCTGATAGCTCTAACATTCCTGCCATATCGAATTCTGGTTCTGATGGTCTTTCAGTCTCTTCAAATTGGATTCTTTTTTTTGTCACTTAGTATGCCTTATAATTTTCTGTTGATAGGCAGAGATGATGCACTAGGTGGAAGGAACTGCAGGAAATATGCCTTTAGTGATAACTGTGTTCAGATGTAGGGGCAGGAAAACATTCTCTCAGTATGACCAGATCCCAGCTTTTCCTAAGCCTGACTGCAAACATCACACAGGTTTCTTAGCCCCTTTCCCAAGGTGAGACAGGGTGGTTCCAGGGGAGGGGGTTGGGTATTTCCCTTCCCTCAGGTAGGCAGACTCTGATGAAACCCAGTAGGTTAAGCTCTGATACAAGAACGTTTTCTGAGGGCAGACCCTGCTAAGAACAGAGTGCTCGGGTTTAATTCAGGATAGTCCCTTTTGCTTCCCCGGCCAGAAGCATGAAGGGTGCTTTTCTTTGATACTCACTGTGGGGTTCTGGTTGAGTCCCTGGAGATAAAACTGACAAAAGTAGTAGACCCATATGACAGTCTCTTGAAGCTTTGAACACTCAGCGTTGTCCACACTGAATATCCAGCAATTCATCAGTTCAGGTTTTCCTAGCCAGGCCCTGGTTCCCTGGAAGGTTTTTGTTCCTAAGTTGTGATTCCTCTTATCTACCTCTCTGCTTGACCCCTTTTGGAGGCATGGTTTTCCCTGTGAACTCACTTCTGACTATGTTAAGAGTTGTTCAACTTCATGCTTGTTGTCAGGACACAGTGGCAACTTCTAAGCTCCTTACATGCAGATAAAAAAAGACTATGTTTTGTCCCTTTTCCCTTTGAATTGTTTATAAATTATATTCAGATGATACTCAACTTACCATTGTTCAACTTATGGTTTTTTCAACTTGACAATGATGCAGAAGTGATACACGTTCAACAGAGACCATACTTAAGGTTTTGAATTTTGGTCTCTTCCCAGGCTACCACTGTGATATGACACATTCTGTCATGATGAAGGGCAGCAGCAGCAAGCCCAGCTCCCAGGTGAACAACCAATACTCCACAGTGGACTGTGTTGCAAAGCTGTGATGCTCAGGAGGTTCGATGTACTCAGTGCATTTTCAACCTACAATGGATTTATAAGGATGTAGTCCCACAAGTTGTGGTGCATCTATAACTTTTTTTTTTTTTTTAAAGATTTATTCATTCATCTGAAAGTCAGAGTTACACAGAGAGGAAATGCAGAGAGAGAGGTCTTCAGTCCGATGGCCCACTCCCCAGTTGGCCACAACAGCCGGAGCTGTGCCGATCCGAAGCCAGGAGCCTCCTCCGGGTCTCCCACGCGGGCACAGGGGCCCAAGGACCTGGGCCATCCTCCACTGCTTTCCCAGGCCATAGCAGAGAGCTGTATCAGAAGTGGAACAGCCGGGACTTGAACCGGTGCCCATATGGGATGCCGGTGCTTCAGACCAGGGCATTAACCCACTGCATCACAGCGCCGGCCCTCTATAACTGTTTAAAACTAAAATTATAACATTTTCTTGTGTAGTTTAGAGATGCATTTACATGTAGTACATTAACAACCATAACCTAAAGGATGGGAGGAATGATTACAAGATTTCTGGTGAAGTACAACATAAAGGCAAGAAAGTGGAAGACAGGAGTTTAAAACACCAAGAGAAGTTATGTGTAAAATAAAAACAAGTGTCTTTGAGCCACACCAAGTTACATTAAACCTTAATGGCAATTAAAAGGCAAGGATTGTCAGAATGCATAAAAAAGTGAGATTTAATTGCATTCTATCCACAAGAGATTCACTTTGAGTTTAAAGGCCCAGGTTTAAATTTACAAGATGAAAAAGATACACCATGCTAACAGTAAATTTAATAAGAATGGAGATGGGCTGGCATTGTGGCTTAGCAGGTAAAGCCGTCGCCTGTGATACCAGCATCCGTATGGATGCTGGTTCATGTCCTGGCTGCTCCACTTCCAATCCAGCTCCCTGCTAATGTGCCTGGGAAAGCAGTGGAAGATGGTCTAAGTGATTGGGCCTCTGCCACCCACATGAGAAACCAGGAAGAAGCTCCGGACTCCTGGCTTTGGCTTGGCTCAGCCCTAGCCGTTGTGGCCGTTTGGGGATTGAACCAGCAGATTAAATTCTCTCTCACTGTAACTCTGCCTTCCAAATAAATAAATAAAGGATGGAGAAGCTATGTTAGTATTAGAGAAAATAGACTTCAACACAAAATGTATTACCAGAGATAAAGACAGGTCCTCTTATCTCTGATAATGATACTTAGGAACGTGAATGAGCCAATAACAGCTTCAAAAGTCATAAAGCAGACACTGAAAAAGGGAGAGGATAATCTCACATACTTTTGTATTTTAACAGTCTCCCTCTGCAACTTAAACTAGATGAAAAAGCAGCAAAGACACAGGAGATCTGGAAAACACCATCAACTGCCTTGAGACAGCTGATATTTATATACCATATGATGGCAGAATACCCCTTTTTTTTAAGTGGACATGGTATATTTCCCAGGAGAGGCCATATTTGGGGTCCTAAAACAAGAGCCAATAAATGTGAAAACCATGAAATCAGAGTATGTTCTCTGACCACACTGAAATTAAGTGGCAAATTAATAATAATAAGATAATTAGAAAAATACCAACTTCTAAATAGCATCAGAGATGAAAACTACAAGAAAAATTAGGTAATATTTTGAATTCAATATTAATGAATATACAATATGTTAAGAACTGGTAAGGTGCACTTAAAGCTATACCTGGAAAAATAACTTCATAAATTTAAATATCTATAAGAAGAAATATATCAACATCTACCTATAGAAACCAAAGGCTTAAAAAAAAAAAGACACTTTGAATGTACACAAAATTGGGATCTATAATTCACAAGAGCCTTTCTTCAGAAACTTCTAGAAGACAATCTCCAGCCAACCAAGACATAATGGAGACATCTTCGGGGACTTCACTGCAGAGGTAAAGTAATAATGAAGGTGGTAACATGAGCGATGAAGGGGTATACGCTCTGACAGTACAGCAACAATACACTCAACAAATACCTGGGCCAGACATGAAAAGTTGGAGCATAGTAGAATACTGACTTCTCAGTGGCTGGGAGTCAAATATGAAACGAAGCAGTAGAAGCAGATTCAATAGAATGCAGGTTCGCACTCAACACAATACTACAAGACTGAGGGGCGAAGAGGAGGTGAAGGAGAGAAAGGACATGGGAGAGAACCAATGGCTGCCATCAAAAGGAAAGGAGTATGTTACATTAAAACTGAAGGTCATGACTAGAAATACTGATTAGGAAAACTATGGCTGTGTCAGTCTGAGACCGCTCTTGGAACCGGCGAGGGTTGTGGGCTCTGCCACCCAACTGAGCCCTCCTCGGAGCCTCTGAGGGCAGGGCTGGGAGGCCCCCGGGCTGGCCTCCCACCCACTCTCACCTGTCCAGCAGCTCAAGAACTCTGGATCCTCAGCACCCACAAGGTCCAGGACCCACAGCTCCTCCCCTTGCTCCAGCTGGGAGATCAGCTCCGGCTTAGGCACAGGGAATCCTGCGAAGGCGAGGACGCTGCGTGAGCTGGTGTGGCCTGGGGAGCTGCGACTGGGCACTGCCCCCAGGGGCTTCCAGGCGCGTGCACTGGTCAGGGGCTGAGAGGCCCGCCTCCCCCGGGGACTTCACTCAGCACCCGCGGAGTGTGCAGACACCAGGCTGGAATCTGAGGTCCACAGAACCCGAGCGGACCCCCGCGAGCCTCACCCAGGGAGGCCACGTTCCCGTAGTTCTCCAGCATCACGTCTCTGTACAGCGCCCGCTGCTGGGGCCCCAGCCGCTGCCTCTCGGCCGGGGAGAAGTACACAGCCACATCCTGGAAGGTCAGCGGCATCTCCTCCGGACGCCGGGCCTCGCGTCCGCCCGCGGAGCTCGGCCGGCGGGGGCGGCCAGGTGAGCTCGGCCGGCGGGGGCGGCCAGGTGAGCTCGGCCCGCGGTGGGGCCAGGTGAGCTCGGCCGGCGGAGGGGCCAGGTGAGCTCGGCCCGCGGTGGGGGCGGCCAGGTGAGCTCGGCCCGCGGGGGCCAGCGGCGAAGCCCTCAGGAGACAGCGGCTCGGGCCCGGGGCCGGCCGAGCCACGGCCCTCGGAGGGGCCCGAAGCGGGCGCCGCGCGCCCTCCGGGTCCTGCGGGCCTGCCCGACCCCGTGCCCCGCGGCTCGCCCCGGCCGCCCCGCGGGGCAGAGCGCGGCCCGCAGGCCCCGGCCGCCACAGCCTCACCTCAGCTTTCCGGCCGAGCGGCACCCGCCGAGGGGGTGGGGCCGCGCGCAGGGGCGGGGCCGGCCGCGCGGGGCCGCGCGCGCACCACCGCGCCCGCGCAGACGGCCGGAAATGGGTCTGGAGCCCCGCCCGCGCACTTCCGGGGCCTGCCCGCCGGCTGCGGTTTAACAGGGCCTGGCTCTCGCTCCCTCTCGCTCCCTCTCCTTCTCTCTCCTTCTCCCTCCTTCTCCCTCCTTCTCCCTCCTTCTCCCTCCTTCTCCCTCCTTCTCCCTTCTTCGCCCCCTCCCTCCGGTCTGTCCTGTTTCCCCACCAATAAACGCTTCACCTTGTTGTACCTGAGCGAGTGCAAACAAGGGAGCCCCACATTGATAAAATCTCACGGTCCTTTATTGCCACCGATGGAGAGTGGGCTCATGTCCTAAAGAACTCTCGACCCCGAAGCCCAAAGCAACAGGGTTCATTTTATTTGACAGGCAGCGTTAGTGAGAGAAAGGTCTTCCTTTTTCCATTGGTTCACCCCCAAAATGGCCACCATGGCTGGCGCGCTGCACCGATCTGAAGCCAGGAGCCAGGTGCTTCCTCCTGGTCTCCCATGTGGGTGCAGGGCCCAAGCACTTGGGCCATCCTCCACTGCCTTCCTGGGCCACAGCAGAGAGCTGGCCTGGAAGAGGGGCAACCGGGACTAGAACCTGGCGCCCATATGGGATGCCGGTGCTGCAGGTGGAGGATTAACCAAGTGAGCCATGGCACAGGCCCTGCAACAGGGTTTATAAAGGCAAAAACCACAAAATCAGGAGGGGAACACATGGTTACCAGGGTCAAGCTGACCTAAAACCTATGCAAAACTAATATCAAATATAATTTTGATAATACCAGTTACAATCTTAACAGTTTCAAATATGATCTTGACATTAATCCAGGTATTAGTTTAAATCATATGTAGGACATAGACAAATTACATTTTTATCATTAACGCAGGTGCAGCCTAGGCTTCCAAGCTTAAGCAATCATGCTAGGGGGTTTCTGTGCTCTGCCAAGTGGGATGCAGCTTGCCAGGTGTGATGTGGTGGACTGCTCTTGTCCGAGTGTCTTAGATCATAGTTTCAGACCAGAGTCTCACGGTGGGCGGGGGTGCTTTCTCAAGATGGCGTCTCAGGTGCTCCAAAATGGAGTCTCTCCTGTCAAGGTGTTACTTCACCCTTACTCCGGAGTTTGGTGTGCTTCGTGGCAGCCTTACGCTGGACCTGTGTTGGGGTCCAGAGAGAGGATGACCACCTGGGGGTCTCTTACATTGCGGAAATTTGGAAAACACTCGGCTGCTTGTAGAGGGGGAGCCTTTTGTACAATGGAGGGACACACTGGTGCATGGTCCCCACCAGCGCGATGCTGTGCCACCATCCCGACCTCTGAGGAGCTCAGAGAGAGTGGTGCCTGGGAGACAGGAGGAAGAGTAGGAGCCAGGATGGCGTCCACCACAGGGTGGCTGCTGTGCGAGGCAGGGTTAAATCCATCAGAAAGGTCCATGAGGGCAGGGACTGAGGCTGGGTCCCTTCCTGCTGACCACAAACCCCACAGCAGGGGTCCTGGAAGTACGTGCCACACATTGGCCAAGGCGTATTCGTTTTGTTTTTCAAATCTTCTAAGATGGGTGTATGATCCCTGTGCAGGCATTCCTGGCTGATGTCCCTCCTACTTCCGGGGTGCCGACTTTTCCAGGGATTCCATCAGCCGTGAGCACAAGGATGTAGATCATTTATTTCTGACAGCTACAGAAAAGTCAGCGTGATCAGCAACCTGTGTCTTCGGACCACAGCACAACCCGAACCAGCCAGGCAGGGTGGCAGCTGAGTGCCAGCCCCTTGAGGGGCGGGGTGGAAATTTTCAGAGTTAGCATAAGCCAGGGGTGTTGGTGGTCAGTGACGGTGGAGTCCCCTAAAGCTGGACTCCCCTTGTTTCCAGAGGAGTCTCAGGACATTGTGCCAAAGTCCCGCACAGGCTGTGCCTACTCCTCAATCCACAGTTTGCGTGGGAACCCAAGGCCCTGACATCAGAGGCAACAAACCTTCTCCCTTGCCCTGGCTGCCTAACGTACCAACAGCCCATAATAGTCACTTGCCTGCCTATCGCATAGTAACTTGCTATCCCATGATTGTTGTCTTTGGTAAAAACAAATTAAGAGAGAAAAATCTGAGTTATCTTTACAGGGTCCCTGATAAAACTCTACAGAACCGGCTGAAGCTGACCTTGTAACTGGAGCTCCCACAGATGGACTGAAGCTGACCCAAGAGTTGCCTGTGGCTGTGTGTGTGTGTGTGTGTGTGTGTGTGTAACAGATCTCCAGTGAGGTTTCAGCAGCCATCCTTGAACACACAAGGTGTATAAAGTCAGGATTTGTCAAAGCTTGTACTCGGGGACTTTCCTACCCTTGTTCTCTGTACCACCGTGTTCTGTCACTTTGTTTCACCCACTTGCACCCAATGACCCTAACTCCATAAATTTCAACCCCTTTCAAAATGAGGAGATGGATTTGTGCTTTCATGTGACCTGTAGTTAATCACGAATGTTGTTTTTCTCAGGAGTTCACTGTTTTTATAACAGTGATGGTGTGTGCATGATAATGCTAGTTGTTATGAATTGAGTAGGATTTGTCTCCCCAAAACTCACGCAGATGTTTAAACTCTGATGTCTTCATGGTTGATGGATTAAAGCTGGATATTTGATCCCGGGTGGCAGCTTCGAGGCAGGGCTAGTGGGGGTCTTTGGGAGCATGCCCTCGGAGGTTGGTCTCCCAGAAGGTTTGATTTTTTGAACTCCAGGTTAGCCTCGGCATTCTCTTTGTTGCTGCTTCACCATGTGGCTGTACCTCCGCGCCTCCATCAGACAGCAGACTGTGGGGTCGTCCCATCCTGTAACCTCCACTGTGAGCTGAAATAAGCCTTTTTTCCCTGCAGAATGTGTGTCTCAGTGTGAGCTTGTACCCAGCCCCACCTGTGATGGCAAGGCCCCCCTCTGTGTATCCACTTCCCCTAAGACAAAAGACATGCATCCCCCTCTGCTCAAGGAGTTCTGGCTTTGAAAACGACTCCCCGTGGTCTCCTTATTTGCTGCCAGTAAATAAGTGACTTGTTCTGTGTGCTCCTAGGAGCGGTTTGGGTTTCTGTCCACCAAGAAGCTGCCCCACAGTTTGGGTAGGAGGTAGTGCTGGACACAGTGGGCTCTTCGTCCTTCTTGAAACTGTGTTTTTCTTGCCAGTGATGCCGCAGTCTCTGCGGTGATTAGCTTCACATGAGAATTCCCCACTTAAAACGTTTTGGCCCCATGCATTTCCTTTGTTCCAAACCTGTATTAACAACTGTCTTCTCAACGTGTCTGCTGGGAACCGGCAGCCAAAGCATGCAGCAGGCGAGGAGGGACAGTGGGTGGGAGCCGGGACGGACGCTTGTTCCCATGCCTCACACCGTGCATACTGGGAACTACAGGCAGGCAGTTGCAGGCCCTCCTCTCCACTGCACCCTCTGGAGTTGTGGCAGGAAAACTGACACCAAAGGGACCCAGTTTCCCCAATTCCTGGTAACAATTTCAACCTCAAGGTGTATCATTTTACAAAGAGAAAAATTATAATCTTTCCTTAATCAACTGAGAGGCCAAGTGGGGCACAGGTAGTTCCTCACTTAGTTGATTAAAGGACACAGAAAAGCACAATAAGCAAAGGCACTGTGTGAAAACAGAGGGACGACAGGTGAAAGAACATGACTCGGGAACAGACCACAGCAACGAACCAAACACGGTGCACCCATGGATGGAACTGTGCAAGTGTCCTGGATAGCCGCTGGCAGATGCAGACGCTGTCGCGGCGTTGGCAAGCGTGTGACGGGCTCCGCAGTCCAGCAGATGCAGCCCAGACGTGGTCTGAAGACGTTGGCATTTACTGTCCTCCTAGGTGTGTTGGCTCAGTGTCCAGATGTATACCTTGGAGGGAAAAGTCCTGAGCCCGAACAATTTCATTTCCCATGTAGCTGTCAGCCAGAATGAAGCAAGTGGCTCCAGGCTGTTAGCCAGTCCTTTAGCTCAGTGACAGCTGTGTCGCGAGAAAACGCAGGCAAAGCTTAGTCATACTGGGACTCATAATTAAAATACTAATTTGCTTAGACTCACAGAAATATGCAGATAACAACGCCTGTGAGGCAGGTAGAGTCCTTGCATTTCTTTTTTTCTTTTCTTTTTTTTTTTTTTTGACAGGCGGAGTGCACAGTGAGAGAGAGAGACAGAGAGAAAGGTCTTCTTCTGCCGTTGGTTCACCCTCCAATGGCCACCCCGGCCGGTGCACTGTGCTGATCCGAAGCCAGGAGCCAGGTGCTTCCTCCTGGTCTCCCATGCGGGTGCAGGGCCCAAGCACTTGGGCCATCCTCCACTGCACTCCCGGGCCACAGCAGAGAGCTGGCCTGGAAGAGGGGCAACCGAGACAGAATCCAGCACCCCGACCAGGACTAGAACCCGGTGTGCCGGCGCCGCTAGGCGGAGGATTAGCCTAGTGAGCCGCGGCGCCGGCCGAGTCCTTGCATTTCTAATCTCTAAGCACAAAACACCAGCATTCAGGTAGCTGCAGATCTGTGAGTATAAAATCATTAAGAATCAAGAGAGGTGGTGGAAAAGGAGAGCCAGGGAGCCACAGAAACCCGTATGGGCAAGCCAGCCGATGTATGGGGTCAGCCGGAGAGGGTTTTGGCCGATGGTAGAGACCTCCCCCATCCTTCCCACCCCCCCAACGCAGGGCAGTGGCATGTCAGGAAAAGCCTGGAGACCCCTGTGGCTGGAGGATGGGGAAAAGAATGGCACATGTGGCCAGCACCGCAGCTCACTAGGCTAATCCTCTGCCTGCGGTGTCGGCACACCAGGTTCTAGTCCTGGTCGGGGCGCTGGATTCTGTCCTGGTCGCTCCTCTTCCTGTCCAGCTCTCTGCTGTGGCCAGGGAATGCAGTGGAGGATGGCCCAAGTGCTTGGGCCCTGCACCCGCATGGAAGACCAGGAGAAGCACCTGGCTCCTAGCTTCGGATCGGTGTGGTGCGCTGGTCACAGCGGCCATTGGGGGGTGAACCAACGGAAAAGGAAGACCTTTCTCTCTGTCTCTCTCTCACTGTCCACTCTGCCTGTCAAAAAAAAAAAAAAAAGAATGGCACATATGAGCTTGGAGGTGGGACCCTGCAAGCCACAGCACGATTTTGCGGATCATCCTGGGGCCACAGAACACCACTAATGGGTTCTTACAGGGTTTGCTTTTAAGAAGCCCTTTGACTGCTCTCTGGGACTGCTGAAGCAATTGGAGAAGTGGTAAAGGCCACATTAGCATGGCTACAAAAAAGGAAAGAGAAGGGGGTGGGCAGGGCAGCAAAAGAGAAGAAAGGCAGTGGCCAAGCTGGAAGTGACCCCGGAGGTCTGGGCCCACAGTGGGCCCCTCAGGCCCCACACCACAGAGCAAGGGCACAGGTGTTTGTAACATTCGCAGGAGAGATGCAGAACTTGCACAAGTCAATGAGATAAAGACAAACTGAAAAGTTTCCAACAGAAAAAAAAGGGGCAAAAATAGCGACTTCTCAAAACAGAAAGCCACACACAGAAATGCCTGACAGTGATGAAAGTGCGGATGGAGAACTTGTGATTCTTCACATTTGGCAGAAATGTGAACTGGAATCACTTGCAGGAGAACATTGCACATCTGCCCTGGAATCAGAATCCCACTTTGGAGAGTTTCCTTTGTGGGTTCACGAAGAGACATGCGAGAGAGGTTGTAGCATCGGCTGTAAATCCTATCAGAAACGGGAATGGCTCAGTCGTCGCACAGGCAGGGGAGCAGCCCAGGGCCAACCCGCATGTGTGAGGACCTCGCATCCTCTCGAGTGATCTGCCAGCTTGCGAAGTTGTTGGCACTGGAGTTTGAGGGTGTGCATGGGTCTGTTCATGAGGGTGTTGATGGGTCTGGTGCTGGGCCTGGTGGCCATTGTGTTGGTAGCCCCCGACAGTAGCACCACTCAAGTTGCAAACATGGTGCCATTTCTCTCACAGAGATGGCAGAGCCCTGCGCTAGATGCTGGCAGGCAAGAAATAGTTCTACAGAGTACATTTCTTCCTAACTTAAAAAAGGGGAAATTGAAATGCATGTAAATACATTTTTGTTCATCTTTACAAAAACGCAGGAAGAAAGGTCCAGGGACTGTTGAAACGGCAGCCAATAGAGGACGGGCTGAGCAGAGGGCAGGTTGGGAGGGCAGGCTTTGGCTCAGAGGGTAACTTATGATTTGTTTTCTCTTCACCCCTACGTAACATATGCATTCCAAAAAATCAAGGAAAGGGAAAAAAGCAAACCCTAACACGGAACCCAAGTAGAAATAAATGTGCCAAACCATATATACAGGGGAAAAATGTCCTAAGAGTATATCTATCCCTAGTGGTGTGTATCTGTGGGGGATTGGTCTGGGATCCCTCTGCAGACGCCAAAATCCACAGATGCTGCAGTCTCTCGTGTGAAGCAGCCATGGCATTGGCATATAACCTGTGGGGAGCAACTCGGACTAGACTGTTACTGGAATTAAGACTTATTCTATGCATCTGCTCTCCCACAATGTGGCGCTGAGAAGGGAGTAACAACTTCTATGCAGCTGCCTCTCGCCAACTTGAGTGATGACCTGCAGGAGCTGATCCTGCTCCTGATTGGAGGAGAGCAGCGTACTCGGCGTGTGGGTAGCAGAGTTGGGATTGGTGGAAGAGGACTATAAAGGAGGAGAGAGACAACATGCACCGGGAACATCTGAAGGAACACCTGAGCAGCCCCCGAGAGAGCCGGCCGGGGGTGTGCCACTCCCCCGCCGAAGTGGGGAAAGTGGCAGGGGGAACCGCCCTTCCACGGAGATGGAAGGGTTGGTAGTCAACCCGGGAAGAACCAGCAGCAAACCCGGGAAGGGCCGAGCAGACGAAAGAACAGCGCAGGGTCCTGTGTCGTTCCTCCACGAAGAGGGGGAGCGACATAATGGTGCCGTGACTTGGATATGAAGCCTAGGCAGGGTTCAGTGTCGCTCCTCCATGAAGAGGGGGAGCGACATAATGGTGCCGTGACTCGGATAGGAAACCTAGGAGGGGAGAAACGGGAAGAAGTGGGAAAATACCGGAGAGAGAGACTAGCAAAGAGCCTAGGGAAAAGCCGGACGGAAAAGGTGCCGGAAGAAGCTATCGAAAGCCTAGGCATAGACTCGGATATGGACTGTGGGAAAGAAGTTAGGATTGAAAGTGAAAGCAAGAAGAAACTTAGACTCAGATACGGACTGCAGGTTAAAAGTGAAAGTGAAACCTAGAAGAAACTTAGACTCGGATATGGACTGTGGGGAGAAGCCAGGAGAAATGAGAGGGGAATATTGTTGGAAGAGAAGTTAGGAAACATACCTGGTAGAGAAATATGTTACGGAAAATGAAGCCGCGGGGGCAGGCTGAGGCGGAGACGTAAGCTAGATTGGGATTCGTCAAGTCAGCCCGGGGAGCAAAAGGCGAAAATCTGGAACCAGAGGCGGAGACGTGGGCCAGGTTGGAATCCGTCAGATTAGCCCAGGGAGCAAAAGACGGGAAGCCAAACCGTAAGGCGGAAACGTAGGCTAGGTTGGATTTCGCCAGGTTAGCCCGGGGAACTTAGACTGAAAACCAAGAAGCGGAAACGTAAGCTAGGTTGTGTGATTCGCGGAAGCTGCCGCGCAGAGAGAGCGCGTGGGGCACAAGTGGGGAGAGCGCACGGGGCGCGAATAGGAAACGTGGGGCTAGCGCGAGGCCGTGGTGCGGGCGCGAAGGGCGCAGAGACCTCAGAGTGCGCGCGAAGCTGGGAAGCCGCCACGGGGCAAGGCACCGAGAAGCAGCCTCGGGGCGGGCGCTGGGAAGCCGCGGGGATAAGAGAAACAGAAGTTTAGAAGTAAAATGAGAGAAATAGGAATGCTGGCAGATAGAAGTAAAATAGGAGAGAGAGGAATGCCCGGAGATAGAGAAATAGAGAAAAATAAGGCCTCCCCACAACACAGCAATGAGAGAGCTTGGATTCGGTCTGCCTGATTAGTAAGACGATAAGCACCTGTGTGCGGCTGCAGGTCACCGAAGACAGGCACGTTATCAACACCAATAAGTCTCCCCACAAGACGGCAATGAGAGGGCTTGGATCGGTTTGCCTGGTTGGTAGGGCTTGTAAGCACCTGCAGGCAGTTCTAGCAGAGCAGAGCATGCACTGCAGGGCACCGAACACAGGCACGCATCAGCGCCTAAAAACCTCCTCACAACATGGTGAAGAGAGGACCCGGATTCGGTTTGCCTGATTGGTAGGGCTTGTAAGCACCTGTGGGCAACTCTAGCAAGCAGAGCAGAGTGTGTGCCACGGGGCACCGAAGACAGGCGCGTATCAACGCCAAAAATAAAAAGAAAGGGGGAATTGTGGGAGCAACTCGGACTAGACTGTTACTGGAATTAAGAGTTATTCTATGCATCTGCTCTCCCACAATATGGCGCTGAGAAGGGAGTAACAACTTCTACGCAGCTGCCTCTCGCCAACTTGAGTGATGACCTGCAGGAGTTGATCCTGCTCCTGATTGGAGGAGAGCAGCGTACTCAGCGTGTGGGTAGCAGAGTTGGGATTGGTGGAAGAGGACTATAAAGGAGGAGAGAGACAACATGCACCGGGAACATCTGAAGGAACACCTGAGCAGCCCCCGAGAGAGCCGGCCGGGGGTGTGCCACTCCCCCGCCGAAGTGGGGAAAGTGGCAGGGGGAACCGCCCTTCCACGGAGATGGAAGGGTTGGTAGTCAACCCGGGAAGAACCAGCAGCAAACCCGGGAAGGGCCGAGCAGACGAAAGAACAGCGCAGGGTCCTGTGTCGTTCCTCCACGAAGAGGGGGAGCGACATAATGGTGCCGTGACTCGGATATGAAGCCTAGGCAGGGTTCAGTGTCGCTCCTCCACGAAGAGGGGGAGCGACAATAACCTATGCAAGTCCTCCTGTGTGCTTTATTATTTTTTTTAATTACAGAGAGGCAGACAGAGCACGTACCCATAAGCTGATTTCCCCCTCAAAATTCTAGTGTGTGGAGCTGGGCCAGATTAAAGCCAGGAGCCAGGAACTCAATCCAGGTCTCCCACATGGGTAGCAGGAGCCCAACTACTTGAGCCATCATTGCTGCCTTAATGCAGGGTCTGCATTAGCAGGATTCTAGAATGCAGAGTTGGTGCTGGAACCCGACTAGGGACTCTGACACAGGACACAGGTGTCCTAACTAATAAGTCACTCAGCCCTGTATTTAGTCATCTTTACCTAATTTCTTTAAAAAAATTTTTTTGGATTATATTTTTGGAAGGCAGAGTTAGGGGGAGGGAGAGAGAGAGAGCACGCGCGCTACCATCTGCTGGTTCGCTCTCCAAATGGCTGCAATGGCTGGGGGTAGGCCAGGCTGAAGCCGGGCGCCAAGAGCTTATTCAGATTCTCTCACAGGGGTAGCAGGGGCCCAAACACTTGGGCCATCTCCTGCTGCTTTCCAAGGTGCATTAGAAGGGAGCTGGATCAGAAGTCGAGCAGCCAGGAGTAGGGTCTGTGCACATATGGGTTGTTGGCATCACAGGCAGAGGCTTAATGCACTACACCACAACGCCAGCCCCAGGTTACCTAATTCTGTATTAACACAATATAAATGCTATGTAAATAGTTGTATTGCTTGGGGAATAATGACAAAAAATGTACATGTCTGATACAGATGGAATTTTGTTTTCTAAAACTTTTCATCTGCCATTGATTGCACCCACAGATATGGAAGGGCCAAGCATACAGAGGATGGAGGACAAATTAAACTGCATTGTGAGGAATCATCAGACACACACAGAATTGGCCACTTGGTGGCTTTTCAAAATGTCTGTCATGGAGATCAGACGCAGAAGAGGACTGCCCCGGATTAAAAGATATGAAAAGGAACAACCAGATTCAGGGCCTGGACTGTGATTGCTGATCGTCGATCAGAAACCTTTTGTATCAGATGTTCTGGCGAAATGGGGGAAAGTTGAATTCGGGCTGGCTATTAAATGAGATTAGAGAATGTTTGTTAGAAGGTGCGCTGGGGCTGGCGCTGTGGCGTAGCAGGTAAAGCCGTCGCCTGCAGTGCCAGCATCTCAAATGGGCGCTGGTTTGAGTCCCAGCTGCTCCACTTCTGATCCAGCTCTCTGCTATGGCCTGGGAAAGCAGTACAAGATGGCCCAAATGCTCAAGCCCCTGCCCCCATGTGGGAGACCTGGAAGAAGCTCCTGGATCCTGGCTTCAGATCTGTGCAGCTCCAGCCTTTGCGGCCGATTGGGGGTGAACCAGCAGATGGAAGACCTCTCTCTCTCTCTCTACCTCTCCTTCTCTCTCTGTGTAACTCAAATAAATAAATCTTTGAAAAGAAGAAGAGGAGGAGGAGGAGGAGGAGGAGGAGGAGGAGGAGGAGGAAGAACGTGTGCTTATGTGGAGTGGCAGCCTTGACAAACACAAGCTGAAATATTTAGGGGATTTGTCATGACAGCTGCCAGTTGCAAACGCACAGTCAGAAACCGTTGAGAACAGGACAGAAGGTGAGACTTAGCTTTGTCGTTAATTCATCCACATCCCGATGGGAGGGCCTGGGATCCATCCCTGGCTCCGGCTCCTGACTCCCAACTCTCAGCAGTACACCTTCTGGAAGGCTGCAGGGGACGACCCAGATTGAGTTCCTCGCTCTGGCTTCAGCCACAGCAGGAGAGCTATTCTGGGTATCTGCGGAGTGACCTGGCAGATGGGAGCTCTGTGTGTCTCTCTGCCTCTCAAAGACATAACAAATAAAATTTTATTTTTCAAAGATTTATTTGACAGAGATCAGAAGGGAAGAAGCACACATACCAGATGCATTTTCCATTTTCGCCTGTTTACTCCCCAAATGACCACAACAGTCAGGCAGAAGCCTTGAGCCAGGAACTCCACTCTTGCCTCTCACGTGGATGACAGGGGCCCAGAGTCACCTTCCACCAGCTTCCCAGGCACGTTAGCAGAGAGCTAGGTTGGAAGCAGAGCAGAGAGAACCCTGGTTTCGTTCCAGTGTTGGGTAGTAGGGCTAAGTATCTGGTCCTTCCCCCAGAGCTGTGGGACAGTCAGGCCACACTAGATTTGTTTCTTCTAGTTAGGACTTGGGAGGGATCAAGGTTTGTAACAAAACTACGCCTGGATTTGTTTTTCCTTTTCCTTTTTACATTTTAAAATCTACCACCTTTTTGTTAATTTTATTTGAAAGGCAGAATGACAGAGAGGGAGAGACAAAAGAAGAACCCTTCCATCCACTGGTTCCCTCCCCAGATGGCTGTAAGAGCCAGGTCTGGGCCAGGCTGCAGGCAGGAGCCCAGCCCACGAGGCATCTTCCCCTGCCTTCCCTCCCCAGGAGAATTAGCGGGAGCTAGATGAGAAGCAGGAGAGCCAGGACTCGAACCGGCACTCCAGTAGGTATGCAGGCATCGCAGGAGGCTGTTTAACCTGCTGCCCCACAGCACCCACCCCTTTCGACACTTCCTGAAGTCCGTCAGTTTAATCCGCCTTGGTGAGTGTCTCAGCGTGATCTCTCATAGTGCCTTGTAGTTGTCACCATCCTGACCCAGTGAGTAACCCCCTTCCTGCCCTTTCACAGTGTGCCCTGTGGGGATGTCCTGAGTGCATGGGGGGCCTGAGCAACTGCAGGGAAGGGGCTGGCTCCCTCACTTCCCTCTGTCCCACAGCTGCAAAGAATTCCCTCCACTCTTCCAAGACAGGCAGCAGGGTTAATGTGCAAGCTGGGATGAGGAGAGTAAGCCACATGTTGTGCGGGAATTATAGCCTATGGGTATAATTACACAGTGCTTTTTTCCCTTGGAGTATTTTTTTCTAACCTCGAACTCATTTTATCTTCATTATTCCTGTGAAGTAGGGAGCACAAGTATGAGCGGAGGTTGGGTGCTCAACTTTTAGGCCAGTGACTGAGGTTGAGGTTAGACTTGGGGACATCAGTCCACTGCTCTGAGACACGGCCCTGGTCTGTTAACTGAGAAGGTCTGTGCTGCCCACCTCACAGAGTCGCTGTGAGGGTCAAGTGGGAATGTATGTGAAAGATCTGTAAATGGTAAAGCACTGGAAAATTAAGCAATAAAAATAAGAAAAGCACAGAGCCGAATGAGAGAGAGGAAAGAGGGCAGGGGAAATCCCTGGAACACAAAGGATGTCCTGGGCAACTGGGAAGCCAGCGTGGGATCTTTGAGGGGTGGGAGGGGCGAGCACTCCAAAGGGAGCACTTGGTGGCAAGGCCTGCCCAGGGCTAGAAGGGGAGGGAGGTCCTTGGGTTTTGGAGTCACTCGGGTGGGAAACTTCTGGGGCGGGACTCACTTCTCACTCTCAGCGCCTCTGCCTCAGCCATTCTCGGGCTCCTTAGAGCCCTGACTGCTGTCTCTCTTCTCTCCACTTTGCCTGTCTTTTACATTTTTAGTCCTGAGAACTTGCAGCTTGCAAGTCCCACCTCTCCCCACCCCGTCCTTTGGTGGCGTATTAACTGCCTCTATCATGATCACCTTCCGTCTCGCATCCTCCCGGGAGACTGGAAATCAGTTTTGCTTCTTGAACTCTTCTGTGAAGCCGTTATCCTCTTCTACAACTCCTGCACGATAAGTGGCTGCATTTCTGCTTTCCACTCCCAGACTCCTTACTGTGGATGGGAATGAGCCATTCTCTAGAAAAGAAGATTTCCCATGTGGCCACACATGGGGCCTAGAAGCATTCCTTAAGGATTTCTCACCACCACCTGGAAAAGAAAACAGTGTGGAAGCCTGCCCTGGAGGAAGGCTTTCGCGAAGTTACGTATCCTGTGTAGAAATGCTCATGTGGGATTTAATGACTTTGGAGAGAACTTCAGCTGGAACTCAAATCTCATTACAGGTCACAAATGTTCTACAGAAAACAAAGCCATAAATGCAATAAATGTAGCCACAATTTAAATACAATTCCAATGTTATTCCACACCAGCAAATTAACATGGGAAAGAATCCTGCGGATGTCATGAATGTGGTAAAGATTTTAGTCAAAGTTCACATCTTGGGGAATCACACTGGAGAAAATATACATAAATGTAATAAATGTTTGAAAGCCTTTAGCTGCGGCTCACTGTATATTCAACACCAGGTAATCCATAGTGGAAAGAAACATTAGGGATGTAATGAATATGGGAAAGCCTTCAGTTTTTTTTTAAGATTTATTTTATCTGTTTGAAAGTCAGTGTTACAGAGAAAGAGAGAAAAATCATCCATCTGCTGGTTCACTCTCCAAACAGCCACAACAGCCAGGGCAGGCCAAAGCCAGGAACCAGGAGCTGCTTCCAGGTCTCCCACGTGGGTGCAGGGCCCCAAGCACTTGGGCCATCTTCTACTGCTTTCCCAGGTGTATTAGCAGGGAGCTGGCTTGGAAGTGGAGCAGCTGGGACTCAAATCAGCGCCCATATGGGATGTCAGCATTCCTGGTAGTGCCTTAACCTGCTGTGCTATGCCACAGTGTTGTCCCCAGCCTTTGGTCTTAACTCTCAACGGACCCCAGAGAACTCACTGGAGAGAAGCCATTTTAGTGTAAAGAATGTGGAGAATCCTTTAGGCAGAAGTGCAGATATTTAGTATCAGATCAGAAAATAACCCTATAGCTCTGATAACTGGAATGACCTTTAATAACCCTACAGCTCTGACACATGTAGAGTGACCTTTATAAGACACTGCAACGTACTCTACATCGAGTAAGAGACCGGAGAGAAACCCCTTGAACGCCATGACTGCTCAGTCAGAGAGCTTTCCTTGGCAGACTTCGGAGAATTCATACAGAAGAGAGACCCTACAAATGTGGCGTGTGGGAAACTTTCATTAAAAATGCACATCTTATTTCACATGAGGGAATTCATACCAGAGAGAAACCGTACCGATGTAAAGGGCATGGGAAGCGTTTAGTCAGAGCTCCACCCGATACCAGAGTGAAGCCCTGCACGTGGAACTAATGTGGGCGATTTTCCTTCACGTCTTATTCACACCGGAGAGAAACCCCGTAAGTGTAACAAGGCTGTTAGGGCTTTTCTGTTGCAGCTCAGTTGTTGTTTTACAGCAGAGAACTCACTTGGAGAAGAACCATGTAAGTGCCGGGAGGCGAAGGCTCGCTGGACGCACACACCTCACTGAGCGCTGACGAACTCATCCTGGAGAAAGCACTGTGAACGCGATGTGCCCGAGCTTTTGGCACAGCTCACGCCTCCCTGAGCGTCAGAGCACCACAGGGGAGCGGGCCCACAGAGGTGACACGTGTGGGAGAACCTTCAACCAGAGTTCCCAACTCCACACTGGAGGATTTGTACGGGAGAGAAACCACAGACATGCAATGAATGTGGAAAAGCTTCCCGTCAGAATTCCCAAGTTAAAATGCATCAGAGAATTCACACTGGAGAGAAAACCAAAAATGGGATAAATGCGGTAATGTGTCAGAGTTCACTACTCAGTAGACGTGGGAGAGTTCGCACTGGAAAAAGACCCTCCAAGCGTAATGAATGTGGAAAAGCCTCGTCAGAATTCATATGGAATTCTACATCCAGGAAATCATGCTGATTTTTATTTTTTTGACAGGCAGAGTGGACAGTGAGAGAGAGAGACAGAGAGAAAGGTCTTCCTTTGCCGTTGGTTCACCCTCCAATGGCCGCCGCGGCCGGCGCACCGCGCTGATCCGATGGCAGGAGCCAGGAGCCAGGTGCTTTTCCTGGTCTCCCATGGGGTGCAGGGCCCAAGCACCTGGGCTGCACTCCCTGGCCACAGCAGAGGGCTGGCCTGGAAGAGGGGCAACCGGGACAGAATCCGGCGCCCCGACCGGGACTAGAACCCTGTGTGCCGGCGCCACAGGCGGAGGATTAGCCTAGTGAGCCGCGGCGCCGGCCACCACTGATGTTTTTGAACTTTATTAAATTTCAATAAAGTCATTCTGGAAAGGAGTTCTATATACATAATGAGATGTCGGACAGCCTCCAGTTGTGATCCACATGTCATCTTTTTTATTTATTTATTTATTTTTATTTTTGACAGGCAGAGTGGACAGTGAGAGAGAGAGAGAAAGGTCTTCTTCTGCCGTTGGTTCACCCTCCAATGGCCGCCGCGGCCGGCGCACCACGCTGATCCGAAGGCAGGAGCCAGGTGCTTCTCCTGGTCTCCCATGGGGTGCAGGGCCCAAGGACCTGGGCCATCCTCCACTGCACTCCCAGGCCACAGCAGAGAGCTGGCCTGGGAGAGGGGCAACCAAGACAGAATCTAGCGCCCCGACTGGGACTAGAACCCAGAGGCGCCACAGGCGGAGGATTAGCCTAGTGAGCCGCGGCACCGGCCCACATGTCATCTTACAACCACAGTTCATTCTGGAGGAGCTGTGTGGCTATCACCTTCGGATACTGCATGCACAGGGATTGCCACTGATTTAATTGCATGTATCCATGAGCTTTATGAAGTGCACTCAAATGTCTGTCTAAATCTTGTCCTATGCAAATCTGGAACACCAGCTCTGAGTACAACTTCGATGTTGACATTCTAACCCATGACTCAAACACTGGTTGATGGCTCTAGCAGAAAGCAAGTCACAAGGCTTATGGACAGGTGTGGTGCCCTGCGCTCCACAGAAGTAATTAGCAGGCCATCAGAAGCAGGGCCTGGGCAATAAGTTAAAACTCTAGCCCAGGGGCTGGCACTGTGGCATAGCAGATAAAGCCGCCGCCTGCAGTGCCAGCATCCCAAATGGGCACTGGTTCAAGTCTCAGCTGTTCCACTTCTGATCCAGCTCTCTGCTATGGCCTGGGAAAGCAGTAGAAGGCGGCCCAAGGCGTGCTGGGTTGGTCCTCCGCCTGCGGCACTGGCATCCCATGTGGGTGCTGGTTCTAGTCCCTGCTGCTCTTCTTCCGGTCCAGCTCTCTGCTGTGGCCTGGGAAGGCTGTGGAGGATGGCCCGGGTGCTTGGGCCCCTGCACGCGCATGGGAGACCGGCAGGAGGCACCTGGCTCCTGGCTTTGGATGGGCGCAGCTCCGTCTGTTGCGACCATTTGGGAAGTGAACCAGCGGCGGGAGGACCTTTCTCTCTGTCTTTCTCTCCTCTCACTGTCTGTAATTCTACCTATAAAAAAGAAGAAGAAGGAGGAGGAGGAAGGAGGAAGGGGGAAGGGGGAAGGGGGAAGGAGGAAGGCCCAAGTCCTTGGGCCCATGCATCCATGTGGGAGACTGAGGAAAAAGTTCCCGGCTCCTGGCTTTGGATCGGCACAGCGACCATCTGGTAAGTGAACCAGCAGATGAAAGACTTCTCCGTCTCTCTGCTTCTGCCTCTGTAACTCTGCCTTTCAAATAAACTAATACATCTAAAAGAGAAAAAAACTCTAGCCCAGGGATAGGTGTAACAGGATTCTAGAGACCCAAGGGACAAGGACTCTTGAGTGTTGTCAGGAGAATCAGGTGTTAACTGGAGATGGAGCTCAGAACAAAATGAAGAGGGAAGTATGCAGTGGGGAAGCTTTGGTGAGGAACTGGCAGTTCCCAGGAGTGAAATGGTTCCTTTCTAGCAGATGAGGTACAATGAATGATGGCAAAAGTTGGTTAAGTTGGAAAAGATGGTTACTTTTTTTTATTAAAGATTTTTATTTACTTATTTGAAAATCAGAGTTACACAGAGAAAGGAGAGGCAGAGAGAGAAAGAGAAGTCTTCCATCTGCTGGCTCACTCCCCAGATGGACACAACGGCTGGAGCTGCACTGATCTGAAGCCAGGAGCCAGGAGCTTCTTCCGGGTCTCCCACAGGGGTGCAGGGGCCCAAGCAGTTGGGTCATGTTCCACTGCTTCCCCAGGCCATGGCCAGGGAGCTGGATGGGAGCTGGAGCAGTCAGGAACTGAAGCAGTGCCCACGTGGGGTCCCGGCGTCAGAGCAGCTTTGCCTGCTGCGCCACAGCACTGGCCCCATGTGTTCCTTCTACTGGGAATCAATGCCATAAAGCAGGCTCACGTTTCACAGCGTGTCCAGGCGGTGCCCGCCTGTTCAGAGTCTGCTGACCTGGTGCTTCTGCTGAGTCCCCACCAGCCGAGCAACCAGGAGACACTGTGACACACACCACAGCGCAGCTGAGTGAGCCTGCTGCCTCGGGGCTCTGCAGCGCGGGGTTTCAGCCTGTGTGCAAGCAGTCCACGCCTCAGAGTGGAGCCGACAGGCTCGGGGAAGGCCAGCTCATACCTTCCACTGATAGGCATCCATCCCTGTGAGGACGGGAGGGGCTGCAGGCACTTGGGCACTCAGAGGGCACAGCTGCCAGCAGCCTCGGTAAGGAAAGAGGGTCATGCCCTGAGGCTAGGTGGAGTCTTCTGTCACCGTGGTCACCTCTCCCTTGTACCTACCATATTAGTTCCAAGTGGCTGGTTAGGAAAGCTGGCTAGGGGCTGGTGTTGTGGCATAGTGGGCAAAGCTGCCACCTGCAGTGCCGGATTCCAATGGCTGCTCCACTTCTAATCCAGCTCCCTGCCAATAGCCCGGGAAACCAGTGCAAGATGGCCCAGGTGCTTGGGCCCCTGCATCCATGTGGGATACATGGAAGAACCTCCTGGCTCTTTGCTCCTGGCTTCAGCCTGGCCCAGCCCCAGCCATTGGAGAGTGAGCCAGCAGATGGAGGATCTCTTTCTCCTCTCTCTGTAAGTCTGCCTCTCAAATAAATATATCTTTGGGGGGGGGGGTGGAGAGTTGAATGAGCAGAAAAAAAAATTTAAAAGCATACAGCAGTTTTGTTAGGAACATGCATGTGAGAAGACAGCAGGGGGTAACCGGAGGGTGCCCCAAGCCTGACACCCAAGGGGGAGAGGGGTGGAGGAGCCTCACAGGCTGCCGTGAGGTCACTTCCTGCTTGTGTCCAACGTGGTGCGGATCTGTGCCACGGCTCTGGTTTTCCTTAGATCACTTGACAAGTGATAACTCCTGTTTTATTCACATTTGCAGTGACACTGCACTGGGTGGTGTTGTGATGTCTGTGAGCGTCCCGCTCCTGATCCCACTGAGACCCCCTCGCTCAGCAGCCATGGATTTTCTTCCTGAGTCATTCTGTGCTGGTCGCTGTGGCAGGCTGAGGATGGGCACCGACCCTCTGACATTTCTTCCATCGACAGTGGCCTCTGTCTCCTCCTCTGGACTGGGCAGGCTCTGTGACCGACCAAGCGAGTCAGGAGCACCTGAGAGATGGTCTCTGACACAGCTGCCAGCAATCACCAAACATCAAGGTCCTGGAGTGGCTCTGACGCAGTGGCTAAGACACTTCTGGGGAGATGCTATGTGGTGTACAATATATAAATATATGTAATTTTATATAATATATAGGCTATATATGTATAATCTGCTTCTGCCACTGTCAGTCTGCCTTTCAAATAAAATGAAAATAAATAAATAAATAAAATTTATATTAAAAACCATCCTGGGACAGAGGGCCCATTCTAGATTGGAGGGTCTGAGTGAGGACAACTGGGCAGATTACAGCCCTGGGCTGGGGCCCTAGCTCAGGGGACACTGAGAAGGCAGTGGCAGCCCCTGAGTGTGGTCCCTGGAAGGAAGTGGACTTCTGCAGTCTTTTATCCAAGTTTGGGTTGCTTTAGGCAAAACTAACTTACAAATGTAGATGGGAGGGGCCAGCTCCTTGGCCCAGTAGGTTAATCCTCCACCTGTGGTGCCGGCATCCCATATGGGTGCTGGTTCTAGTCCTGGCTGCCCCGCTTCAAAATCTAGCTCTCTGCTATGGCCCGAGAAAGCAGTAGAAGATAGCCCGAGTCCTTAGGCCCTGCACCCACATGGGGGACCAGGAAGAAGCACCTGGCTCCTGGCTTTGGATTGGCGCAGCTCTGGCTATTGCAGCCATCTGGGGAGTGAACCAGTGGAAGGAAGACCTTTCTCTCTCTCCCTCTAATTGTAACTCTACCTTTCAAATAAATAAATACAATCTAAAATAAAACGTACATGGGATAACCAGCATCTTGTCAAGTGCCAGGCTCTCAGGCCCTTGGGTGGGCCTGTCCTTGCAGCCCCCGCCCAGTCCTGGACACAGTGGGTCTCTCATGTACCCGTCTCCCAGATGCTGACGCTCTCCTTCTGCTTCATTATTTTAAAAAGGAAGTAAAGCCTTAAAGATGCAGTCTCTTGAAATTTCTCAGGTCTATTCCCTTGAAAGTGTCCTTCTTTGGGGCTGGCGCTGTGGTGTAATGGGCTAAGCCGTCGCCTGCGGTGCCAGCATCCCATGTGGGTGCCACTTCAAGGCCAGGCTGCTCCACTTCTGACCCAGCTCTCTGCTGTGGCCTGGGAAAGCAGCAGAAGATGGCCCAAGTGCTTGGGCCCCTGCACCCACGTGGGAGACCTGGAAGAAGCTCCTGGCTCCTGGCTTCAGATCAACCCAGCTCCAGGTGTTGTAGCCATCTGGGGAGTGAGCCAGCGGAAGAAAGCTCGCTCTCGCTCTCTCTCTCTCTCTCTGCCTCTCAAATAAATAAATCTTAAAAAAAAAAAAAAAGCACCTGGAAATCAGGAATTTGTGGGAGTTGAAGCCTGGCTTTTGGCTGGAGGTGGCACAGATTTAGTGCCTGGAAGGCGGTAGGTCTCAGGCCTGCCCACCAAGAGGTCAACAGACAGAATGAGTTGATTCAAGAGAAGAAAGATAACTTTTAAAACTGATTGCTGAAGTAAAGACAAAAAGCAGAAACTGGAAGTGCCTGGAACAAGCATCCGGGATCCTAAGGAAGGATGTTCCAGGAAGGAGGACACTGCTTCCGCTGCCACCAACCCACGCGCGGAGGGTGGGAAGCCTGCAGACGTCTGCGGACTGTGTAACGGTCGACGTGGACTGGAAATTCGAAAAGTGTGAGGTGAGAAATTGCAGTTTATTTTCACTGATATTGAACCTAAGCATCCTGAGAGCCCGTTTTTGGTTTCTTTGTGTCTAAACGAAGCAGGACTGTGCAGTGGGAGACGGTGCTCCTCAGCTCGAGCGCCTGCGGGTCTAGGAGAATGAGGAAGACCAGCAGTGTTCAGCTCTTCTTGCCAAGGTTCGGGAAGCTTTGACTGCAATGGTTTATACTTAATATGTAAATAGCATATTGAAACAAGTTTTGTTTTTTTCTATCATGTATATCTTTTTAAAAATAATTCTCATCTAATATCTGCACACATTTTAGATTTTTGTAATGTTTTTGTGTGGTGTAGAGGAAAGCAAAAAATATCTCTCTAGAATATGCCACTTTGGCATAAATATCTTTGAAACGATGACAAGAGCAAACTCCGTCAGAAAGGCTTTCTGCCTTCCCCTGGTTTGCCTCAAAACAGGACATAAATTTATGAAGGTGTCTCCCTCTCCCCACACCTCTCTCTCAATGGAGATAATTCTCACCAGCTCAGATATGGCTACCAATGGACGCTGCAGACAAATGTTTTTCCCTTAGTTTGCTTCCTTTTTTTTTTTTTTTTTTTTTTAAGATTTGTTTGTTGGGGCCTGCTGTGCTGGCATCCCACATGGGCACAGGATTCTGTTCCGGTTGCTCCTCTTCCAGTTCAGCTCTCTGCTGTGGCCCGGGAAGGCAGTGGAGGATGGCCCAAGTGCTTGGGCCCTGCACCCCATGGGAGACCAGGAGGAAGCACCTGGCTCCTGGCTTTGGATCGGTGCAGGGCCAGCCGTGGTGGCCATTTGGGGAGTGAACCAATGGAAGGAAGACCTTTCTCTCTGTCTCTGTCTCTAACACTACCTGTCAAATTAAAAAAAAAAGGATTTGTTTATTCTTAAGTCAGAGTAACAGAGAGGGAGAGAGAGAGAGAGAGGTCTTCATCCGATGGTTCACTCTCCAACTGGCCGCAACGGCCGGAGCTGAGCTGGTCCGAAGCCAGAAGCCAGGAGCTTCTTCTGGGTCTCCCACGTGCGTACAGGGGCCCAAGGACTTGGGCCATCTTCTCTGCTTTCCCAGGCCACAGCAGAGTTAGTTTACTTCTTATATGTGTCCCTTCTTCACGGTTCCTCCTTCTGGAAGCCTAAGACTGCCTTCTCTTGTGTTGCCACTTCCCTGACGTATGGCTCTGTACTGATACAACGTAAGCCATAGTTCCCGGCCACCGCTTTGAGTTACCCTTCACTGAGGTTTCCCTTACATGATGTGCGGCACACGTGCCAGCAAACTGGCTACTTCTGCTCCTGTTAATCCTTCTTTCATTACAGGGTCTGTTACAGCTACGAACTTGTCAGGGTTGAGAGGAAATTATTACTCCCCGATAGTTTTTGCAGTTCAGGCAGGAATTTCTGGGACATTCCAGGCATCCTGATCCTGAGAAACGGGATTCTGGCAGAAGCCAGAAGAGAAGGCATTCGTGCCAAAGGCAGCCTTCCCAGATTTCCCTGCGCAGTGTGGCGGATCCCGGCAAGAGAAGCAGCGCAGAACTTTGCCTTGTTCTTTTCCTTTCCAGTTGGGACTGGCAGAAGAAAAACAATTGGAGAAAACTGAATTTGTGACTCCTGCGGATTTGGTTCGGGTACACATTGGTTATTGATTTTTAGCCTCTTAGAGGTGGACTTTTTTTTCCTATGTCTTTTGTGTCATTTGTCAACCCATCTGTCTTGTCATCCTAAATATAGGACACCTATAAAACTTAAATTGAGCAATAAATATACCACTTATGAAAAAAGCACCCTACCGCTCTATGATTTTTATTTCTTTTTACGATTTATTTTATTTATTTGAAAGACAGAGTTACGGAAAGGGGTAGAGACAGAGGTTTTCCATCTGCTGGTTCACTCCCCAGATGGCCGCGATGGCCAGAGCTGAGCCATCTGAAGCCAGGAGCCTCCTCCCGGTCTCCCACACGGGTACAGGGGTTCAAGGACCTGGGTCACCCTCTGCTGCTTTCCCAGGTGCATTAGCAAGCCCCTGTGTTGGAAATAGAGTAGCCAGGACTTGAACCGGTGCCCACAGGGATGCTGGTGATGCAGGCCGGGGCTTTAACCCTCTGCACCACAGTGCCTGCCCCTCCATGATTTTTAAACTTTTTCTGTACAGGTATAATCTTTATAAAATGCTATTTTGTTGTTTTAACATTTTACCTATGCAGTTAGGCACACGCGTGTACACGGATGCACCCTGGGTCAACTTTGTCTCACTAGTGGGAGACCCCGTGTGTACGAATATACGCATGCTTCTCTTTCCCGTTGCTGATGACACAGAGCTGTTTCCAGGCTCTTGCTTCCACGGGACACTGCAGTGAGCACCTATACGAGGCGGAGCGCCCGTGGGCGGGCCTCGCAGTGAGCAACGGCGTCACTGGGTGTGCCAGGCTGGAACTCGATGGGGATGGCCATGCTGTCCCCTCTGCCCCAGCAATCCAGCATCACGTTCCCACCGGCAGCTCCGAACCTTTTCCGTTTCTTGCCGTGCAAGTGTGTTTCCATCAGGCTCTCCCAGCTCCACTGCCCTGGCCTCCCTTCCCTGCCCTAGCCCGCGGTTTATTCCAGGGCAGGGGCAGGGAGGTGGGCCCACATAGGTGCTTGGGAACCCAGCGTCATGCACTACCCGGTCACCTTCTGTGTCTCTGCTCACATGCCCAGCAGCGGCACTGAAGCCACCCAGGAGCCCCTCTTCACCTGCTGCAGGGATATATTGATTTTAGACTCACAGAGGAAGCTTCTAGCTGCAGCATCATTTGCTGCGGGACTTCGGGCAAGTTCTCTGGCATCCCTCAGCCTCATCTGCAAGTGCTGCCCGTGGGATGAGACTGCTGTCCACCTCTCCGGCCATTATGGGGATGCACTGCTGGGAAAGACCTTACCTGCCCCTGTAACATACCACAGCGGTCTTCTGTATAAGACATGTGCCTGTGTGCTCATAACTACCTGCGGGTTCAAGGTGAACCACCCAGGATTGACGGCTCCCGTTGCTAACATGCTTTTTCACGCATCTTTTTTTCTGACAGGCAGTTAGACAGTGAGAGAGACAGAGAAAAAGGTCTTCCTTCCATTGGTTCACCCCCAAATGGCCGCCACGGCCAGCGCACTGCGCCGATCCGAAACCAGGAGCCAGGTGCTTCCTCCTGGTCTCCCGTGCGGGTGCAGGGCCCAAGCAGTTGGGCCACAGCAGAGAGCTGGACTGGAAGAGGAGCAACCTAGACAGAATCTGGCGCCCCAACTGGGACTAGAACCTGGGGTGCCGGCGGCAGAGGACTGGCCAAGTGAGCCGCAGCGCCAGCCTTCACGCATCTTTTTAACTATTTGTTTATTTGATAGCAGTGAAAGAGAGAGGGGGGAGTTATTCCAACTGCTGGTTCATTCCCCCAAATGGTCACAGTGACCTGTGGTGGGCTACACCAAAACCAGGAGCCAAGAGCTTCATCTGGCTCTCCCATGTGGGTGCAGGGGTCCAAGCACTTGGGCTGCCCTCACTGCTTTTCCCAGGCACATTAGCAGGGAGCTGTATCAGAAGTGGAGCAGCCGGGACTCCAACTCATGCCCACGCAGGATGCCCGTGTCCCAGGCAGTGGCTTTACACATCACCCCAATGCCGGCCCCTCTCCTTGTGTCTTTTGGAGCAGCGTAGGGTGACCCTAACCACCACCAGCTCTCTAAACAGCTGCCAGCACACCCTTCTCTCGTTCTCCCTTTCACGAGTGTGGAAAGGGTATTAGTGGAAACAGTAGGTGCCCTCACATGCTGAGGGCCCAGAAAGAGTGCAGGCAGTCTCCCCCTCGCACAGGTGTGCCATGCACAGAACGGTGTGGTTCAGGAGGAAGGTCCCTGTGGTCTGGGAGGGTGGGGTGGTGGAGATCACAATCCACACAACTTACATACTGTCGCTCCCCCATTCTCGGAGGAACGACACAGGACCCTGCGCTGTTCTTTCGTCTGCTCGGCCCTCCCCGGGTTTGCTGCTGGTCCTTCCCGGGTTGGCTGCCGACCCCTCCACCTCCGTGGAAGGGCGGTTCCCCCTGCCACTTTCCCCACTTCCGCGGTGGAGCGGCACACCGCCGGCCGGCTCTCTCGGGGGCTGCTCAGGTGTTCCTTCAGATAGATGTTCCTGGTGCATGTTGTCTCTCTCCTCCTTTATAGTCCTCTTCCACCAATCCCAACTCTGCTGCCCACACGCCGAGTACACTGCTCTCCTCCAATCAGGAGCAGGATCAGCTCCTGCAGCTTATCAGTCAAATTGGTGAGAGGCAGCTGCGTAGAGGTTGTTTCCTCCTCTCCCAGCGCCATATTGTGGGAGAGCAGATGCATAGAATTAGTCTTAATTCCAGTAACCTAGTCTAGTCTCAGTTGCTCCCCACACATATGAAGCATATTTTCACACAAAAACTTTTAAATCAAAGCATATTTTTATAATAAGCATTTTCCACGAACTGTTTAAAGTACCATTATACAAGGGTATTTTGAAATATTCTTAGAAAATGGAATTAAAGGCCAGCGCCACGGCTCACTAGGCTAATCCTCCGCCTAGCGGCGCCGGCACACCGGGTTCTAGTCCCGGTCGGGGCGCCGGATTCTGTCCCGGTTGCCCCTCTTCCAGGCCAGCCCTCTGCTGTGGCCAGGGAGTGCAGTGGAGGATGGCCCAGGTGCTTGGGCCCTGCACCCCATGGGAGACCAGGAAAAGCACCTGGCTCCTGGCTCCTGCCATCGGATCAGCGCGGTGCGCCGGCCGCAGCGCGCCGGCCGCGGCGGCCATTGGAGGGTGAACCAACGGCAAAAGGAAGACCTTTCTCTCTGTCTCTCTCTCTCACTGTCCACTCTGCCTGTCAAAAAAAAAAAAAAAAAAGGAATTAAAAGGCCGGCGCTGCGGCTCAATAGGCTAATCCTCCGCCTGCGGCACCGGCACCCCGGGTTCTAGTCCTGGTTGGGGCGCAGGATTCTGTCCCGGTTGCCCCTCTTCCAGGCCAGCCCTCTGCTGTGGCCAGGGAGTGCAGTGGAGGATGGCCCAAGTCCTTGGGCCCTGCACCCCATGGGAGACCAGGAGAAGCCCCTGGCTCCTGCCTTCGGATCAGCGCGGTGTGCTGGCCACAGCAGCCACTGGAGGGTGAACCAACGGCAAAAGGAAGACCTTTCTCTCTGTCTCTCTCTCTCACTGTCCACTCTGCCTGTCAAAAAATAAAAAATAAAATAAAAAATTAAAATGTAATTAAAAGATAAAAATTAAAAGATAAACATTGGGGCCAGTATTGCAGCATAGCAGGTTAAGTCACCTGCGAAGTTGGCATCCTGTATGGGCACTGGTTCGAGTCTCTGCTGCTCCACGTCCAATCCAGCTCCCTGCTAATGCACCTGGGAAGACAGCAGTGCTGACTCAAGCCGCTGGATTCCTACCAACCTCATGGGACACCTGGACTGGGTTCCTGGCTTCTGGCTCTGGCCAGCTGTTCCAGGCATTTAGGGAGTGAGCCCATGAGTGGAAGTTTTTTTTCCATCTCTGTTCCTCTGTCTCTCAGATAAAAAAGGGACTGATGCTGTGGGTTAAGCCACAGCCTGTGATGCCAGCATCCCATGAGTACCAGTTCGAGTTCTGGCTGCTCCATTTTTGATCCAGCTCCCTGCTAATGTGCCTTGGAAAGCAGCAAAAGTTGGCACTGCCCTTGGGAAACTCAGGTGGAGCTCCAGGCTATTGGCTTTGGCCTGACCCAGCCCTGGGTGTTGTGGCCATTTGGGGAGTGAATCAGTAAATGGAAGACCTCTTTCTTGCTCTTTCTCTCTGTAAATCTTCCTTTCAAATACAAAAACTACTCTTAAAACTCATTCAATGCAATAATAAAATGCAAAGCCACACAATAAATAAGGGAAAAATCTGAACAAACCATTTACAGAGAAGATTCGTGAGTGTCCAATGAGCACATGAAAAAGTACACAGTATCACTGGTCATCAGGGAAAACCAGAGACAAACCACCATCAGCTCACCAGAATGGACCACGTTCAAAGTCTGGCAGTGCCAAAAGTTGGCAGGGATGCAGAGCACCTGGAAATCCTCGGTGCTCTGATGCAAGTATTAGGTGGCACAACCAGTTCTGAATCATAGGCAGCACATGCCTATTCTGACCCTACACCCAAGAGAAATGAGCACATGCGTATAGAAGACTTGAATTTGAATGTTATTTACAACAGGTAAATTCTGAAACACCTCAGATATTTATCCATATAAGAACGAACAAACTATGCTGAATTCAAACTACTGTGCTATAAAATGAAACAAACACCCAATAGCAGGCACTTGAGTCATCAGATATTATGCTGAGAGTGGTATCTCCCAAGAGATCACAATGTGTGTTCCTATGTCCTAGCTCAGGCTGCCATAACAATGCCACACACCTGCTGGCTTGAACAACACAAGCTTATTTTCTCACAGGTCTGGAGAAGGCCAAGGCCAAGGTGCCGGCAGGTTTGGTTTCTTCTGGGGCCCCTTCTTGCTGGGTCCTCACACCATCTCCTAAGGACCCCAGGCAGTCGGTGTTACCCACACAATGGCGGCATTTTTACCTACTCACCCTTTTAATCATCTATATCCAAATGCAGTCACATTCTGAGGTGTGGGAATTGGAGTTTCAGTGTGTGAATTTTGGAGGACTTTGCTGGACATTTTCTATCCCTATTGGCCTTGAATATATGGTCTTTTGTGTCTTGCTTTTTCAGGTTGTACAATGTTTTCAACATCCATTCATGCTTTGGCGTATCAGTATTCCATTTCTATTTATTGCTTAATAGCGTCCCATTGTACAGAAATAGTGAAATATGAGGGTTACTTCAAAATTTTCATGGATAACAAAAACAAAAGATAAATTTTAGGGGCCAACGCTGTGACGCCACCATCGCATATGGGTGCCGATTTGAGTCCCAGCTGTCCTACCTATCTAGCTCCCTGCTACTGCACCTGGGAGAGCAGTGCAAGATGTCCCAAGAGTTTGGGCCCCTGCACCCAGGAGGGAGATTCAGAAGCAGCTCCCGGATTCTGGCTTCAGATCAGCCCAGCTCTGGCCATTACAGCCATTTGGGGAGTGAACCTGCAGATGAAAGATTCTCTCTGTAACTCTGCCCCTCAGATAAATAAACAAACCCTAAAAAAATCAATTTTAGTGCAAAAGAATTGGAATCCGAGGCTGGGCCAGCACTATGGCATAGCCGGTAAAGCCGCCACCTGCAATGCTGGCATCCATCTGGGCAACAGTTCGAGTCCCGGCTGCTTCACTTCCAATCCAGCTCCCTGCTAATACACCTGGGAAAGCGGTGGAAGATGGCTCAAGTCCTTGGGCCCCTGCACCCACGTGGGAGACCTGGAAGAAGCACCTAGCTCCTGACTTCATATCCGCTCTGCTCCGATTCTTGTGGCCATTTGGGGAGTGAACCAGTGGATGGAAGATCTCTCTCTGCCTCTGTCTCTCTAACTCTGCCTTTCAAATAAATAAATAAATTTTCTTAAAACTTCTTATCTTTTGGGGGCCGGAGCCTTGGCTCACTTGGCTAATCCTCTGCCTGAGGTGCCAGCATCCCATATGGGCACTGGGTTCTAATCCCGGTTGCTCCTCTTCCAGTCCAACTCTCTGCTGTGGCCCTGGAGGGCAGTGGAGGATGGCCCAAGTGCTTGGTCCCTGCACCCGCATGGGAGACCAGGAGAAGCACCTGGCTCCTGGCTCCGCAGGTGGAGGATTAGCCTAGTGAGCCATGGCACCGGCCGCTCCTGGCTCCTAGCTTCGGATCGGCCCATCTCTGGCTGTTGCGGCCATCTGGGGAGTGAACCAGCAGATGGAAGACCTCTCTCTCTCTCTCCCTCTCTGTAATTTTATCTTTCTAATGAATAAGTAATACTTTAAAAACAAATAAACAAACAAAAAAACCAGCGAGACTTTGAGGTCAAGTTAGGAGTCTTTATTAGCCAGCCCGGAGAAGACAGCAGTGAATTGTGGGGGGGGGGGGCTTAAAGGCAAAACCACATTCTGTTATCAGCAGTTAATGGCACAGGCTTGGTGAGCGAGAGGTTAGCAATCAGCAATAACACCTGTTCCCGCTGACGTCATGGCTGGCGCCAGGTGTCCGGCATCTGATGTCCTCTGGTACCAAAGGTTTCCTTAATGTTCACTCAACACGACCCACAGACTTTGACTTGACTTTGTCTCGTTTTAAATTTTTAAAACACCCCCCTGTCACAGTCGCAAATATTTCTAACTTTTTAAGACAATCCTCTTCCACTGTAGCCACACCCGTCTGCTCGCCCACCAGCAGTGTAGGAGTGTTTAATCTGTCCACACGCTGTTCATCACTAGCTATTGTCTCTATTGCAACGGCGTGAGATGGCACTTCCTGGCGACTGCAGTCTCCGTTTTTTAACAACCAACGGTTCTGAACATCTTGTGTACTCACTAGCCATGTTATGCTCCCTGATTAAACGTCTAGTCATCTTGTTTGCCCATTTAGTCAACTGAGTTGTCTGCCTTTCCTGTCGAGGTTTTTGTGAAAAGCTGTATTAAGGTAAGGTTCACACCCACACATCCCACTCATTTGAAGGGTCGGCTCGGGCCAGGATGCTGTGTGGTGCAGTGGGTTACGGCGGCACCCGCGGCTCAGCGGTCCTGGCAGCCTGGCGGTGGCCAGCTCCCGCTACCGCACCTGGGAAGGCAGAGGACGCAGGCCCGAGTGCCCGGGTGCCTGCCGGCACGTGGAGGCCCCGGTGGCGTCCCTGGTTCCGGTTCTGCCTGGCCCAGTCCTAGCTATTGTGAGCCTCTGGGAAGCAAACCGGAGGATGAAAACGCTCTGAAACAAAGAAACCTTGAGAAAGAAGGGTAGGAGTCCGTGGCTTTGGTCTATCGCAGCAGCTTTTAAACGACAGTAAGGCATTAACTAAAGCTTACTGAAGCCACTGCTTGGGACTGGGCCTGCGCTGGGCCCCAGCGGTCACCCGAGGGCCAGCTGTCCCAGAGGACGGGCGCCCTGGCGGCTCACTGCTGGTCAGCCTGGGCAGGGGGCTGGGCCGCCCAAGGAGAGCGCCGGGCCGCCCCAGCGGGGCCCGGCCCAGTCCCCAAGCCCGCCTCAGTGGCTTACACAGCGCTTTCCAAGGTAACATTCGCGCTGGTCAGGAGGCTGCCCCCATCCCCGCCCCCGGGCCAGCCCGCGGCCCCTGCGCTGCCTGAGGGGACGCGCGCAGGTGGCCCAGGCTCAGCGGCCACCTCGGAGACGGACGGAACACGCGACTTCCGGGTCGCTTCCAAAGACACAGAGCGACCCGAGACCCAGTACCAGGCCGCAGGAGGCCGCCGACCGCCCAGAGCGCGGGCAGCCCGGACGGCGGGGGCGGGGCCTGGCGCGGCTTCGGCTCCGCCCCCCGGGCCCGCGGGCCAAGAGAGCGGGGCCTCCCGGATTCCTAGAGCGGCCGGGAAGTGCAGCGGCGCTTCCGGGAGCCAGGCCCAGCTTCCGGCCGCCGCCGCGCCCTCGCCCCACGGTGGAGCCGCTTGGGCCGCTTGTGCCAGGTGCGGGGGCTCGTGGGGCCGCGTGGGCGGGGCTGCGCTGGGTGCTGTGGGGTCTCCCTGGGCCGGGGGCTGGGCGCCAGCAGCTTATCCGCGGGAGGAGCGGCAGCCGAGAGTGGATCCCGCTGTCCGGGGGCGCACGGCGGGGCCGACTTGGCCTTCTCGGGCAGTGTGGCCGAAGGCGAGCCCGCGCCCAGGCCGCTCTGGGGGGAGCCGAGCCTCTGGGGATCGGCTGGCGGGTGCTCTGGGGTTCCCGACCGAGGGCGCGCGTGCCCGCGGTGCTGCGCGCTGCTCGCTGCGCCGGGGTCCGACCCCTCCCGCTGGCGAAGGCAGCAGGGCCTTCCGAGCACCCGGCCTGGTCTGCTCCTGACCCGGGTAGCGTGTGCGGAAGGCGAGGCGTTGGCTCCCGCTGTTCCGAGGAGTGAGGGTGAATGCCCACGACCGCCGCTCATGAGGAGGGCTCACTCGTGCTCCCCCCACCCCCAGTCCTGTGCGACCTGCAGGGGCCACGTCCCTAGCACGCGTCACGGTGACTCGTCCGTGGCTCACTCGGACACCGCCATCGGCCCTCTTCTGCCCCCAGGACCTGGGAATCACTGGTCTCTCCCTCCCCCAGGCAGCCGCAGCTGGGACCTCCCCTCTGGGCCGGCTGACCCCGGAGGAGGAAGCAGAGATGTCTGCCTTGGGGGCCGCAGCTCCGTACCTGCATCACCCTGGCCAAGTCAGTTTCCTGGGGTCCCAGCCCCCCGCGGAGGTGGCAGCCATGGCCCGGCTCCTGGGAGACCTGGACAGGAGCACTTTCAGGAGGCTGCTGAAGCTCGTGGTCGGCGGCCTGCAGGGGGAGGACTGCCGGGAGGCTGTGCAGCGCCTCCGGGCCAGCGCCGACCTGCCGGAGGAGCGGCTGGCCGCCCTGCTCGGGGGCACGCACACGCTGCTCCAGCAGGCCCTCCGGCTGCCGCCCGCCAGCCTGAAGCCTGACTCCTTCAGGGACCAGCTGCAGGAGCTCAGCATTCCCCAGGACCTGGCCGGGGACTTGGCCAGCGCGGTGTTCGGGAGCCAGCGGCCCCTCCTCGACGCCGTCGCCCGGCAGCGAGGGGCCTGGCTGCCCCACATGACCGACTTCCGGTGGCGGGTGGACGTAGCGATCTCCACCAGCGCGCTGGCCCGCTCTCTGCAGCCAAGTGTCCTGGTGCAGCTGAGTCTTTCTGATGGGTCCAAACACCGGTTCGAGGTCCCCGTGGCCAAGTTCCAGGAGCTGCGATACAGTGTGGCCCTGGCGCTGAAAGAGATGGCGGCGCTGGAGAAGAGGTGTGAGCGCAAGCTGCAGGACTGACCCTTGCCGCACAGCTCAGCTGGGCAGACGCTACAGAGGGTGCCAAAAGGCAGCTCAGCGGCAGTGAGCGCATGGCATTGTGCAGTTTTGTGTTTCATGGAAAAAGACAGCTGTGTCTTATCTGGAAGCAAAGCAGCCATTAAAAGCATGTTCCCTAGGTGGGCGCTAAACTGCACCCTCCCCTGTCCCTGGCCAGTGGTCTTTGCTGCCAGGGATGGCTGCGGTGGTCAGGTCAGGGCCCTGCAGATGCCACGAGGTTGCCAAGCCTGGCCCCACATAACATCCGGGCTCAGCTTGCATGCGTTTGTGAATCCTCCGTTGCAGTCCGGAGGTTGTCGCGCTTCTGTCCCAGATCCTGGTCCGTGCGGAGCTGACACCAGTGGGTTTGGAGGAGAAGAAACGTCACAGCGTGGAAGGGGGCTGCTCACCTTGTCCGGTGCTAGCAAGTGGTGCGCTAGGGCTAAGTGGTGGGATGCAGGTTTCAGGGGAGGTGGTTGTGGGGTGGCCACGTTTGGGGGTGTGGTGTCTGAGCAAGCATGCGAAGGAGGTGAGGGAGCAGACGGCCCAAGGGGACCTCACTTGGGCAGAGGGAACGGCCGTGTAAGAGCTGCCGCTGGAGGCTGGCCAGTGTGGGCCCCCGTGGCTGTGGCCGGGCGGGAGGCCTCTGTGAGAACAGGGGCTGAATTCTGAGTGAAGCAGAGGAGGGGCGTGACCTGGCTGCTGCCTGGGAGCAGCATGTAGGGGCGCGGGGAGCCCCTCAGAGGGGCGGTGGGGGGGTTGGTGGTGGCTGGAGAGGGGCGGCTGCGTGGCCTCTGCAGCCTCCCGCCTAACTCCAGGGCCTCGGTGCTTCGCCCGCTGCAGCATCCCTCAGCGGGCTCTGGAGACCCTGGTCCAGGTCTGGGCTGTGCTCTGCCAGGAACAGCTCACAAGCCTCCAGGTAAACGGATCCGAGCCGCAGCATCTTCTGAGAACAGCAGATGGGCTTTGTGTCTGTCCTGGAAGCCCAGCTGGTGCCAGGCCACATTACCAGCACAGGCTGTCTGCAGGTTGATTGGCCCTCGCCGTCTCCGATAGGTGTGGGCCAAGAGTACAGAAAGGAGGCCACCGCCGAGGGCTGGCAGCTGCCCAGGAAGACGGCTGTGGACTGAGCTGGGGGCCGAGCCCTGGCTCAGCTGGAGAGCGCACGGCTGCCTGGTGCCTCTCAGCCTCAGTGTGGTTCTTGGACCTTGCCTGCCCCTGGGTACCCAGCCACCCCCTGCCGGCACCGGGGGAAATGCGCCCCAGCTCTGCAGGGGTGTTCTGCACCACAGCCTCGTGTTCCACAACCATGAACCGTGCTTAGCGGCCACGTATTTGATTTACCTGGAAAGAACCTGAAAAAGCAAATCTGTTTTTTTCCTTGATCACTGGAAGATTTATTTATTTATTTTGACAGGCAGAGTTAGACAGTGAGAGAGAGAGACAGAGAGAAAGGTCTTCCTTTCCGTTGGTTCACCCCCCAATGACCGCTGCGGCTGGTGCGCTGCGGCCTACCACGCTGATCCAAAGCCATGAGCCAGGTGCTTCCTCCTGGTCTCCCGTGCAGGTGCAGGGCCCAAGCACTTGGGCCATCCTCCACTGCACTCCCGGGCCACAGCAGAGAGCTGGACTGGAAGAGGAGCTACCAGGACAGAATCTGGCGCCCCAAATGGAACTAGAACCCGGGGTGCCGGCGCCGCAGACGGAAGATTAGCATAGTGAGCCGCGGTGCCAGCCTGGAAGATTTATTTCTGCAACAGTAAAAGGCCTTCACATACCAATTTCCATATATTTCCCTGCTTGAAATTATAAACATCTCGGACATCTTATTCCTACAATAGTTAAACATGTACAAGGCCACTCCAATGCCAACTTTTTTAACTTATTTTAGTTTTTAACAGATTCAACACATAGGTCTATAAAGATATTCCCCTCGTTCCTTCTTTCTCCCACCCCCTTCCCCTCCAGGTAAAACAATTTGTATTTATTTATTTGAAAGGCAGAGTGGCAGCAGCAGAGGAGTGGGGATGTTGGTAGAGACCTTGGATTCACTGGTTCACGCTCCAAGTATCTGACAGCCAGGGCTGGACAAGGACAAAGCCAGGAACTGGGATCTCCATCTCTTGGGCAGGAACCCATGTCCTGGGCCATCACCCATGGACTCCAGGCACATGAGCAGGAAGCTGGATTGGAAGTGGAGTAACTGCGACTTGACAACAGTGTTGCCTGCTGCACCATACCCCCACCCCAATAATCAAAAAGTCTTTTTGGGGCCAGTGTTGTGGCATAGCAGGTAAAGCCACTGCCTGCAGTGCTGGTATCCCCCGTGGGTGCCAGTTTGAGTCCCAGCTCTTCCACTGCTGATCTGGCTCTCTGCTATGACATGGGGAAGCAGTAGAAGATGGTCCAAGTCCTTGGGCTCTTGCACTCCCATGGGAGACTTGGAAGAATCTCCTGGTTTTGAATTGGCTCAGTGTCGCTCCCCCTCTTCGTGGAGGAACGACACAGGACCCTGCGCTGTTCTTCTGTCTGCTCGGCCCTCCCCGGGTTTGCTGCTGGTCCTTCCCGGGTTGGCTACCATCCCTTCCACCTCCGTGGAAGGGCGGTTCCCCCTGCCACATTCCCCACTTCCGCGGGGGAGCGGCACACCGCCAGCCGGCTCTCTCGGGGGCTGCACAGGTGTTCCTTCAGGTAGATGTTCCCCCTAAATGTTCCTGGTGCATGTTGTCTCTCTCCTCCTTTATAGTCCTCTTCCGCCAATCCCAACTCTGCTACCCACACGCCGAGTACGCTGCTCTCCTCCAATCAGGAGCAGGTCCTGCTGTTTATTGGTTGAACTGGAGGCAGCTGTGTAGAAGCTGTTTCTCCCTTCTCAGCGCCATATTGTGGGAGAGCAGATGCATAGAATAAGTCCTAATTCCAGTAACTTAGTCTAGTCCGGGTTGCTCCCCACAGATCCCCCTTTCTTTTTATTTTTTTGGCGTTGATACGCGCCTGTCTTCGGTGCCCCGCGGCGCACACTCTGCTCTGCTTGCTAGAGTTGCCCACAGGTGCTTACAAGTCCTATCAATCAGGCAAACCGAATCCGGGTCCTCTCTTCGCCATGTTGTGAGGAGGTTTTTAGGCGCTGATGCGTGCCTGTGTTCGGTGCCCTGCAGCGCATGCTCTACTCTGCTAGAACTGCCTGCAGGTGCTTACAAGTCCTAGCAATCAGGCAAACCGAATCCAAGCCTTCTCATTGCCGTATTGTGGGGAGACTTATTGGTGTTGATTCGTGCCTATCTTTGGTGACCTGCAGCTCATACTCTGGTTGAGCTGCCTGCTGGTGCTTACCGCCTTACTAATCAGGCAGACCGAGTCCAAGCCTTCTCATTGCGGTATTGTGGGGAAGACTTATTGATGTTAATTCGTGCCTGTCTTCGGTGACCTGCGGCGCATAAGCTGCTAGCCGCCCGCAGGTGCTTATCGTCCTAATCAGGCAGACCGAATCCAAGCTCTCTCATTGCTGTGTTGTGGGGAGGCCTTATTTTTTCTCTATTTCCCTATCTCCGGGCATTCCTATTTCTCCTATTTTACTTCTATCTACCAGCATTCCTATTTCTCTCATTTTACTTCTAAACTTCTGTTTCTCTTATCCCTGCGGCTTCCCGGCGCCCGCCCCGAGGCTGCTTCTCGGCGGCTTCCCGGCTCTGAGCCGCTTCAGCCCGCGCTTCTCCCATCTGCGCGGCTTCCCGGCTTTGCGCGGCTTGGCTTCGCGCGCTCCGCGGTCTCCACGCCCTTCGCGTCCGCACCACGGCCTCGCGCCAGCCCCGCGTTCCCTATCTATTCACGCCCCGTGCTCTCTCTGCACGCGGCAGCTTCCGCGAGTCACACAGCGTAGCTTACGTCTCCGCCACTAGCATTCAATCCAAGTTCCCCGGACTAACCTGGCGAATTCCAACCTGGCGGCCCACGTCTCTGCCTCTGGTTCCAGATCTTCGCCTCTTGCTCCCCGGGGTGACTTGAAGAATTCCAAGCTGGCTTACGTCTCCGCCTCGGCCTGCACTCGCGGCTTCATCCTCCCTAACATATTTTTCTACCCGGTATGTTTCCCTAAGTTTTCTTCCAACAATATTCCTCCCTCATTTCTCCTGGCCTCTCCCCACAGTCCGTATCCAAGTCTAAGTTTCTTATAGGTTTCACTTTCACTTTCAACCTGCAGTCCGTATCTGAGTCTAAGTTTCTTCTTGCTTTCACTTTAAATCCTAACTTCTTTCCCACAGTCCGTATCCAAGTCTATGCCTAGGCTTTCAATAGCTTCTTCTGGCACCTTTTCCGTCCGGCTTTCCCCTAGGCTCTTCTAGTCTCTCTCTCCGGTATTTTCCTGCTTCTTCCCGTTTCTTCCCTCCTAAGTTTCCTATCCGAGTCACGGCACCATTATGTCGCTCCCCCTCTTCGTGGAGGAACGACACTAAACCCTGCCTAGGCTTCATATCCGAGTCACGGCACCATTATGTCGCTCCCCCTCTTCGTGGAGGAACGACACAGGACCCTGTGCTGTTCTTCTGTCTGCTCGGCCCTCCCCGGGTTTGCTGCTGGTTCTTCCGGGGTTGGCTACCGTCCCTTCCACCTCCGTGGAAGGGCGGTTCCCCCTGCCGCATTCCCCACTTCCGCGGGGGAGCGGCACACCGCCGGCCGGCTCTCTCGGGGGCTGCACAGGTGTTCCCCTTAGATGTTCCTGGTGCATGTTGTCTCTCTCCTCCTTTATAGTCCTCTTCCGCCAATCCCAACTCTGCTACCCACACGCCGAGTATGCTGCTCTCCTCCAATCAGGAGCAGGTCCTGCTATTTATTGGTTGAACTGGAGGCAGCTGTGTAGAAGTTCTTACTCCCTTCTCAGCGCCATATTGTGGGAGAGCAGATGCATAGAATAAGTCCTAATTCCAGTAACTTAGTCTAGTCCGGGTTGCTCCCCACAGCTCAGCTCTGGTTGTTGCGGCCATTTGAGGAGTGAACAGGCGGATGGAAGACTCTCCCTCTCTCTCTCCCCCTCTCCCGCCATAACTCTGCCTTTCAAGTAAATATTTTTTAAAAAGGATCCTTTTGCCTGTATATAGCCATGAAACATCTTTTTAAATTGTATTTATTTGAAAGGCAGAGTGACCAAAAAAAAAAAAGATGGGGAAAGAAATCTGCATTACTGATTCACTCCGCAAATACCCACAGAAGCCCGGACTGGGCCAGGTCAAAGCCACAACTCCATCCCGGTCTCCCAGCAGGTGGTCAGAACCCAAGTCTTGAACCATCATCTGCTGCCTCCCAGGCCATTAGCAGGAAGCTGAATGGGACATGGAGGCGGGACTCGACGCCAGGCGCTCCAGTGTGGGTTGCAGGTATCCCAAATAGAGGCTTAACCCACTGTGCCACACACCCACCCTCACCAAAATCACTCTGACCTCTTTCCAGACTTTACAAGATTTATTTTTTTATTTGGAAGAGTTAGAGGGAGAGACAGTGCTTTCATCCGCTGGTTCACTCCCAAGATGGCCACAATGGCCAGCACTGGCCCAGTCTGAGGTCAGGAGCTGGGGGCTTCATCTGGGTCTCCCATGAGGGTGGCAGGAGCCTAAACACTTTTCCCAGGCCATTAGCAGGGAGCTGGATCAGGAGTAGAACAGCCAGTCCGTGAACTGACACCTGTGTGGGAAGCTGGCGTCACAGGCAGCGGCTTTACCTGTTCTACCTCACCAGTAGCTCTTTCAGATTCGATGCTTCTGTTGTGAGTCTGTGTGTCTTCATGTATTAGCACATCTCCGTTCGTTGAACTTTCTGTGTGACACTGCTGTTCAATGGTTGTAAAACTACCCTCAAGACCACTAGCCACTCCTTATATTAGTGGGCTTCTGTGTGTTTTCTTTTTTAACTACTACAAATCACAGTGATGTTAGTGGTCAGCACATTTTCTATATTCAGACTGTTTAGAAGTAGGAACAGGGTAGTGTCAACATTTTCAAGGCTTTTTAAACCTTCCATCTCGGGGGCCAGCGCTGTGGTGCAAGTGGGTTGATGCCCTGGCCTAAAGTGCCAGACCCGGCTGCTCCACTTCTGACCCAGCTCTCTGCCAGGGCCTGGGGAAGCAGTGGAAGATGACACAAGTCCTTGGGCCCCTGCACCCGCGTGGGAGACCCGGAAAAAGCTCCTGGCTCCCTTCCATTTCTCTTTAGGTGTCTCTTGAACGCCCCCTAAAGGCCATAGCCCAGCATTGCAACTTCAGGTGTTAACTGAGTTCCTGTCTGGCCACCTCTGTGAGCACTTCTTGTGCGTTAACACTCTTTTTAAAAATATTTTATTTATTTACTTGAGAAGTAGAATTACAGACAAAGAGAGGGAGAGACAGAAATGTCTTTTTTTTTTTTTTCGGGCAGAGTGGACAGTGAGAGAGACAGACAGACAGGTCTTCCTTTGCCATTGGCTCACCCTCCAATGGCCACCGCGACCGGCACACCGCGCTGATCTGAAGCCAGGAGCCAGGTGTTTCTCCTGGTCTTCCCATGCGGGTGCAGGGCCCAAGCACTTGGGCCATCCTCCACTGCCTTCCCGGGCCATAGCAGAGAGCTGGCCTGGAAGAGGGGCAACCGGGACAGAATCCGGTGCCCTGACCAGGACTAGAACGTGGTGTGCCGGTGCTGCAAGGCAGAGGATTAGCCTATTGAGCTGCGGTGCCGGCCCGACAGAAATGTCTTACATCCACTGGTTCACTCCCCAAATGGCCGCAACACATGGAGCTGGCCCCATCTGAGGCCAGGAGCCAGGAGCTTCTCCTGGTCTCCCATGTGGGTGCAGGGGCCTAAGGACTTGGGCCGTCTCCCAATGCTTTCCCAGGCCACAGCAGAGATCTGGATCAGAAGAGGAGCAGCTGGGTCTCGAACAGGCGCCCATATGGGATGCCAGCACCACAGGTGGATGATTAGTTCATTGTGCCACAGTGCCGGCCCTGTGTGTTAAATCATTTAACTCAGAGTAAGGCACAGGGCGGGCCCTTTTCTCCTCACCTTGCAAGGCTTCCTTCTGTCCCAGTGACTTTGCTTGTGGCCCACATTTGTGATTGTGGAGAGTGGAAGGAGACAGTGCCAGCCCAGAGGAGGCCTTCGGAGCTACCAGTTGTCTCTGCTCACCCTCTGGTGCCTGGAGCTGAACCTGTGTACAAACTTGGAGCCAGAAATATGCTGAAAGTAGAGAGCCACCGAGACTCTGGCTTCCGTGTGCAGATTATCATTATCACAGCAACATTTGTCCAGTGTGACCGAGACAGAGTCTGAGCCTGGCCTGGGCGTCTCCCCATGCAGGCACCCTGTGGGCCCCGTGGGCGACTTGGACTGGAACACTGTGGTTCTCAATTATGCAGTGAGGAAGAAGCTGCCTCATGGGCCTTCCTAGTATTGACTGTTTTTTTTTAGAAAAAGATTTACTAGGGGCTGGTGCTATGGCATAGCAGGTAAAGCTGCCATCTGCAGTGTTGGCATCTCATGTGGATGCTGGTTCGAGTCCCCACTGCTCCACTGCCGATCCAGCTCTCTGCTGTGGCCTGGGAAAGCAGTGGAGGATGGCCCAAGTCCTTGGGCCCCTGCACCCACATGGGAGACCTGGAGGAAGCTCCTGGCTCTTGGCTTTACATCAGAGCAGCTCCGGCCGTTGCAGCCAGTTGGGGAGTGAACCAGTGGATGGAACCCCCACCCCCCACCGCCACCTCTCCTTCCCTCTCTAACTCTTTCAAATCAATCAATCTTAAAAATTTTACTGAGGCAGGTGCTGTGGCGTAGCAGGTAAAAACCACTGCCTGCAGTGCCGGTATGCCATTTGGGTGCTGGTTCAAGAACGGCTGCTCCACTTCCCATCCAGCTCTCTGCTGTGGCCTGGGATAGCAGTAGAAGATGGCCCAAGTCCTTGGGCCCCTGCACCCACGTGGGAGACCAGGAAGAGGCTCCTGGCTCCTGGCTTTGGATTGGTGCAGCTCTGGCCATTGTGGCCAACTAAGGAGTGAACCAGCAGGTAGAAGACCTCTCTCTCTGTGTAACTCTGACTTTCGAGTAAATAAATCAATCTTTAAAAAACAAAAAAAGATTTACTTATTTGGAAGTCACAGAGAGGGAGAAAGATTCCATCCACTAGTCCACACCCTAAATGGCAGCAACTGCTGGGGCTGGGCAAGACTGGAGTCAGGAGCCAAGAACCACACCCAGGTCTCCCACGTGGGCGGGAGGTATCTTCCATCTGCTGCTTTGCAGATGCATTAGCAGGGAGCTGGATCAGAAGTGGAGCAGCTGGGACTCGCACTGGACTCTGACACGGGGTGTGCATGTCCCGAGGGGCGGCTTCACCAGCTGTTCCACACGTCTGTAGCCCTAGAAGCTACATGAGCAGCGCTCACTCATGGTAATCCACGAAGACACAGATACAGTGTAAATACGGGTTCTGGAAAGGCAGAGCCGAGATGTATGTGGGCACAGGGACACCGGCAGGCACAGGGCCACCACCTGTCCCTAGGGAGAACAGAGCTGCCACTTGGAAACTACCCCAAGCTTGCACAGACCTCACAGGTAAAGGTCGTTCCACTTCACAGAGGGGCAAGCTGAGCTGCATGTGTCGTCCTGGGGGTCAGCAGGGGTGTCTGCCCGCTGGCTGGGGACTGCCCCTCACTTCTGGATGCTCCAGCACTGTTCTTGGTGTTTCCTATTCCAGCCAGCATGTCCTCCTCCCTCCAGACTCCACCCTGAGGACCTGAGAGGGATCGGTAGGTTCCGGAAGTGGCCCAGGCTCCCTCGAGGGCACACGCTTGTAGCTGTCTGCTCAGTCCTGTCTCCACCTTGCTGGGTTCCAGGTCCTGGACTCACCAGCCCGCCACAGAAGGCAATGTGTGTGCCTTTCTGCCATCAGCCGGGACCACGGCAGCCCCTTCCCCTCCTTCCTCAGGAGACCTGGTCCTGCTTGGACTTGCTGGCCTGGCCCCTCTGCTTCCCAAGCTGCCTTCAGTCCTTAGGTTGAACTTTTGGTGTCTCTGGGGTTGGAGATTCTGGGTTTGTTCCAGTTCACTCTGTTGTAGACTCCAGGACAGCTGGCCTTGTCCCTTGTCCATCTTTCCCACCACACCCCGATTTACTTATTCGAAAGGCAGAATTAGAGGGAGTGCACACTAGCTTCCATGTGCTGGTTCACTTCCCAAATGGCTATGAATGTCTCAAGGGACCAGGCAGATACAGGTGTTGTGTGGTGTCCAAGACACACATAGGAAAAGTGGAAACCAAACTAACGTGCCCATCAGGGCTCCTGCAGCTGCACAGCCCCAGTGCCAGAGAGCAGGGGATGGCGCAAGCAGGATCCAGTGGAAGCTGACAGGACCCAGCTGGACTGGATCCTCCTAGCTGTGGAGCAGGCCTGGAGGTCCAGGGGCCACCTCTTTCACCCACTGCCTCTAACTTACTTTATCTAAGCGTCCTACCAACAGTTACTTCATGAATGGTAACATTTGTGTCATGTGCCACAGACTGTTTTCAACCAATTAAAAACCATTCTTAGCTCCATGGCCAAACAGTAAGAGGTGGCAGGTGCAGGTAGTTGGTGACTGCCCTGATCCTGCCTGGCTGAGATGGTGCTGATACTGTGGCTGGGAGGCCTCCCCATCCTCCTCTACGTGCAGTCTCCCCGACCAGGCCTGAGATGCCAGGGCAACTGGCCGTGTCCCTTGTCCAGCCCTCCCCCCCCCCCCCATTTATTTATTTGAAAGGCACAATTAGAGAGCGCTAGCTTCCATGCACTGGTTCACTTCCTAAATGGTCACAACAGCTGGGGTTGGGCCAGGCCGAAGCCAGGAGTCTGGAACTCCATCCAGGTCTCCCACACAGGTGCAGGGGCCCGAGTAGGCCATCATCTGCAGCTTTCCCAAGCACATTATCAGGGAAGTGGAGCAGTCAGGACTTGAACTGGTGCTCATACTGGATGCCAGCATTACAGGCAACAGCTCAACCCACTGTGCCACATCGCCGGCCCTGTGGCCCTCTCCATCTTCGTCCCCAGGGCTTACACAAGGCCTTGCAGAGAAGACGCTGGCATCTGGCTTTGTTAGCCTTAGTCAGTCCCCTGTGGAAACTTTTTGCTGGAGGAGTTTCTCTTCGGTGTCCTGACCCAGATGCATGGATGCTCCGAGTGCATCATTCACTCAGCAGCCATCTCTGGGGACCTGATGTGAGCCACACTCTGGGAAATGGGGATACACAAGCCAGCCAGGCCCTGTCTTTCGCTGTTCATTTGCGAAGCTTCCAGGGAGCACAAAGTTGTTCCAATTCACGGCTAAGTCGATTATCAGTCTGAATTTGAAAACAGAAGCAATTTCAGGCCAAAGTTACAGGTTTATTAACTGAAATAGAAATCCAAATCTTTTTGAAGTTCCTCTGAAATACACTTCTGAAAATTCTCTGAGTTTACTGATATATGGACTGGAGCTGACACGGAGCTTGAAAGAATACACAACTGCAGTACCTCACAGTGCCTGTGAGAACGCCTCACCCTGGTGTTCATTCCACTGGGATCTGAAACAGACCCGCGCAGCACTGACACCCCGGGCTCACGGCACACACACGTCACACACCTCTTTCACGCGGATGCAGCCGGAGAACTCCTCGTCCCATTCTGGTCCAGACCGACTTCACAGAATCGACCACACGGCTTCGCTCTCAGTCACGTGGGCGGATTCAGGAGAACAAACCCCTGAGAGGAAAAAGAATTCCCCCGCAGCTGGAGGGCATGAAGCTTCTTCCGAGCGCAACATGAGGCAGGCAGTGTGGAGGGCTGGTGCCGCGGCAGAGGCCGGCCTGTAAATAGGTGTGGCTTTGCTCCACCAAAACCCTGCTCTGAGGTTTAGTGGAATTTTCAAATGTCACAAAATGGTGTTTTGTTGTCTTTGTTTTTTTGTCGTCCTCTCCCCTGCCCCCAGCCATTGAGAAACACCGAAAACACCCTCAGTTCTTGGACCACACAACGCATGCAGCAAGGCCCCAAGTTTGCCAGCCCCTGTTTTAGGGCTGTCAGGAGCTGAGAACCATTTCAAACGTCAGGCCTTGCCCTTCTTGGTCGGTTGCAGTGGGAGGAAGGCAAGCAGAACAGAGCCTGGAAGTTCCCTAACTCCATATAATCGACCACTCCTCCCCCTGACCATTAGCCAGGAAGTGAGCAGGAGCAGCTACTAGGGACCAAAATGGCCTTATGAGGCCGTAGACCGAGAACACTCTGGTCCTGTCACTGGGTAACCCACACAGCCTAAAGCTTTACTTTGCAGCCCACTAGAGGAGACATCTCACACCGTCCTAGATGTGGAGGTGACTGTCTGAGCCCATGACTTGCCGAACCCCCTCCCGCTCCACAGCAGCCCTCACAGGTTGAGGACATCACACACCTCTGCGGTGTCCCTGTAACTCTTCCACTGACCCCTTCAGAGAAAGCTCTGAACAGTGGGTGGCTGAAGGGATGAGATGAAAGCTACTGCAGTGGGCGCAGATCTCACAGCTGTGAGATTGCTGTAGGTGGAGACGAGGTGGTGGTTCTTTGTCCCTAGAGTGGACAGTCTGGGTGCAGTTGTGGGGTCTGATCCCCACCTGTAGGCTGCGAAGACACAATCTTATGGGCACAACCACCCTGAACTCTGCTGTGCCCAACAGACACCAACAGTGAGAGCTCCTGGCCACACACGGGCCTGTACTTGCTTCAACTGGACCAATTCATAAAGTGCCTGGGCCATAGCTCCCTCTGGTTACACACTTGCTCACGGACAACACCATGAAGTTTCTCTCCATTGGGGATGGGTCTTTCAGGCTCAAATACTGTACTGTAACTAACCAGCAGACATCAAAGACCAGCAGGTCTCACATGGGTCCCGATGACTACTGTCCACTGGCATAGTTCACAGCTAAAGACCAGGACACCAGCAACAGGGCCAAGGCCAGCACTGTAGGTCTCACCCTGCAAAGCAGAGCTTGGGGATGATGGCCTCACATGCTCCAGGACAGTGTCAGATGGGTACAACCTGAGCCTGTCAGATTAGCCAGAGCAGCCTCGCATGACCAGGAAAGCACTGGGGGCAGCAGGCACAGGAGGTGGGGTTGGGACTGGACCACATACATGGCAGGGAGGGGGGGCACGTGAAGTCACCCACAGTACTACTCCCTGCCAGGCAGTGTGATGTGCTCCCATACACACGTTCTTCCAGTTACCCTACAATTTCATGTTTTCAGATAAGCACACAGGCCCTGGGCCTCAGGTGTCCCTGACTCCAGTGACAACAGTGGCACTTCCCCAGCCTGCCCCTTCCCTGGGCTGCTCTTCTGGAAAGAGTAGGTGGAGGGCATACGGGTTAGGGAGGGATCCTAGACATCCTCTGACATGAGCCACACGTTTCCTACTGTGGGAGCCAGCCTGGGACTGGCCCTCTGAGGAAAACATCCTGCGGAACTATGAACTCACTCGGCGCTGCAGGGCTCACAGGGCCTTTCACACGCTTCCCCCTCGGCTGCAGGGCCTTGGGGTGTCCCCCAGGGACTCAGAACTACAGGTGGCACCGGGTTGGAGACATGGGCTTCATCCAATGGGTTAGTTAGCGTCAGACATTCCAGCAAATAAACAGTTTGCATGAAGGTCAATACTCTTTCTCAACAGTGCAATTCTGAATCGCTCCTGATACTCTAAACTGTCAGTACAAAGGATCTCATATAAAACCGTAAGTTAAGGCTGTAGTTTTATTCACATTTATACAGGCAAATGGCTTATCCCACGTGGATTTTCTGATGCTGAGTAAGCCTTGAGCTCCGATTAAAAGCTTTGCCACAGTCATTGCACTTGTAGGGCTTCTCCCCAGTGTGGATTCTTTGATGTATAATCAGGTGTGAACGCCACCGGAATATTTTCTCACAGTCATCACACTGATGCAGTTTCTTCACAGTGTTAACTTTCTTACGGCTCACAAAAGTGGACCCTTCCAGTGTGTTCCCGTATTCATAGTACCACTGGGCTCTTGTGTGTATTCTCTGGTGTTCAATGAGATAGGAGCTCCGGCTGAAGGCTTTCCCACACTCACTACACTCATAGGGCTTCACTCCCGCGTGAATGATCTGGTGTTGGAAGAGGGTGGAGTTCTGACTGAAGGCTTTTCCACATTCGTTGCATTTATAGGGTCTCTCTCCAGTGTGAACCCTCTGATGTATTGTGAGTTGTGTGCTCATACTGAAGGCTTTTCCACACTGCAGGCATTCATAGGGCTTCTCTCCCTTATGGATCCTCTGATGGTAAATGAGGCTGGAGCTCTGGCTGAAGGCTTTGCCACAGTCATTACAAACGTAAGGTTTCTCTCCAGTGTGGATTCGCTGATGCTGAATGAGGTGTGAGCCCTGGACAAAGCCTTTTCCACACTCGTCACACTTAAATGGCTTTTCTCCAGTGTGAGTTCTCTGATGGCGAATAAGCCGTGAGCTACAACCAAAGGCTTTTGTACACTTGTTGCATTTATAAGGTTTCTCTCCAGTGTGGATCAGCTGATGCTGACTAAGGCGAGAGATCCATCTAAAGGCTTTCCCACACTCATCACACTTAAACGGCTTCTCCACAGAGTGAATTCTCTGATGTGTAACTGGGCTTGGACTGTCTGAAGTCCTTGGGATCTGAGATTTCTCCCCAGTGTGCATCCTCTGATGCTGAGCCAGAGTTGAGCTCTGGCTAAAGGCCTTCCCACACTCCTTGCACTGGTAGGGCCTCTCTCCGGTGTGAGTTCTCTGGTGTCTGACCAGCTGTGACTGCTGACTGAAGGCTTTCCCACACTCGGGACAACCATAGGGCCTCTCTCCTGTGTGAATCCTCTGATGGTGGATGAGGCTTGAGCTCTGGCCAAAGGCCTTTCCACACTCCTCACACCTGTAGGGCTTCTCTCCTGTATGAATTCTTTGATGCTGAATAAGTTTTGAGCTCAGTCGGAAGGCTTTTCCACACTCAATGCATTTAAACGGTTTCTCTCCAGTGTGGATTCTCTGATGCTGATTAAGCTGCGAGCACAGCCTGAAGACTTTCCCACACTCCTCACACTCATACGGCTTCTCTCCATGGCAGCCACCTGGATGCTTTCCCTGCAGGCAGGCAGGGAGCGTCTTCTGGCACTCCTGACATCTGCTGGGTTTCTTCTGCATGTCGACTTCCCAGGGCAGAGCAGCATCTGGGGTGTGCCCGAATCCTCGGCCACATGCTTCGCATCTCTGCAGCGCTCCTTCTGCTCTCTCTCTCTGACTGTTGCCAGGCTGACAATCCATGCCACTGCCCACCAGCTCCTTACATCCCCGGGCAGCGTCTGTGGTGAGGGTCTCAGGAGCCTCAGAGCCCTTGCTTGGACAGTTTTTCTGGATGCGGGAGCTCCTCACTCTCAGGCCAAGGCTGTGCGGATGACTCTCTGACCAGACCTCAGAATCACAAGTGTCTCCATAACCAAGACCTCGAGAAAAACCCTGTGGGAGAGCTCTGACCATCGTTACGCTGGATTCTGGTTTTGGAGTGACTGTACTCCCACAGGCCTGTTCGTAGTCAGTCCTCTTCCTAGAATCTGAAACAAGCAGAAAATAAAAATGCTTCTTAGGTCCTGCGCTCAGAGAGATGACAGTGACCGTGGGGAGGCCATCACTTCCCAAGACAAGCTGCAGTGAGCACTGTGACACACCCCAAATGTGTGATAGCCGTGATACTTCTCCAAATTTGGTTTCATTCACACAATCAATGATGAAGTACTTGTAGTGTGCTGGGCAGAGCGCCAAGAGCTACACACCCCAAGAGCAGAGAGGGCCATCGTGCGGGGCTCTGGCGCAAGGCAGAGTCCACGAGAAGCAAAACGAGACCAGGCAGAGCCTCAGAGGGTGGGACCAGGCTGAGAGCAGCAGGCGTCTGAACTGAACGGCAGGAATGCGTGAGACTGAGGCTGAAGAGCAGCTGAGAGCTTCCCGGGGCTCTCAGCAGACAGCTGGCTGCCCAGGCGATTCGCAGCTGCTCCCTGCGGCTGTTCCTTGAGCAGGACCCTAGACTTCTCCACTGCCTCCAGCTGTGTCTAAGCCACTCCACCCACTGGCCCACTGACCCACACTGACTTCTTCCCTGCGGCTGCACATTTCTGGAGGAGTCCACTCACCTCCAAGAGGTCTTTCTGACATCTCCTTTCCCTAATCTCCAAATAAATGCAGGCTTCCTTCCGGAATCCAAACTCTGAAATCCCAGAGAACACAACACCTCTTCTGGGTCCAGACTTCTCGTTAACCATGGTCATGACCACAGTCAGTAACAACTTACCAGATTCTACCCCACAGTGACCCCACATCCCCAATTTCAGCCTCTCAGTTCCTTTTTTTTTTTTTTTTTTGACAAGCAGTTAGACAGTGAGAGAGAGAGAGAGAGAGAGAAAGGTCTTCCTTTTCCATTGGTTCACCCCCAAAATGGCCGCTACGGCAGGCGCGCTGCACCGATCCAAAGCCAGGAGCCAGGTGCTTCCTCCTGGTCTCACATGCAGGTGCAGGGCCCAAGCATTTGGGCCATCCTCCACTGCCTTCCCAGGCCACAGCAGAGAGCTGGACTGGAAGAGGAGCAACCAGGACAGAACCGATGTCCCAACCGGGACTAGAACCTGGGGTGCCGGTGCCACAGGTGGAGGATTAGCCTAGTGAGTCACAGCGCCGGCCAGCCTCTCATTTCCTACCAACTCCTGATGACTGCTGGTGTCTTGAGCTCCTAGTAATTTGCGAAGGATCTTGTCAACCCTGCAGCAAGGAAGGAGCTACCATCTCCTGAGCCTCTTCTATGTATAAGCAAGAATGGTTCCGCAATCACTCTTCCACGACCCAGTGAGTTCAGCAGCATCTGCACCCACTGGGAACAGTTCAGAGGGGAAGCCACCAAGGCCATGAGAGTCAGGAAGCAGCTCAGGTCTGAGCCCCGAGCCCAGACTTTTCACCTTTACTATGCAGCAAGGATGTGCCAAGTAAAAAGACGACACTGACAACTCCAGGCCTGGCCCTCACCTGCACAATCGCACGACCATGGCACATCCGTTTCTCCAACAGGGCTTGCTCGGCCTCCCAAGCCCCTCTCTGCTGTGTGGCTGAGAAAGCAGGACACTGAAACACACCGCATGTACTGCTCTCTGCTGTCTCTGCCTCCAAGGTGGAGGCCCCTGAGGAGAGCCAGGACAGAGCATGGTGCGGTCCTGGCTGCCATGCTGGACACTGTTCAGGGCCTCCTGCTGTGCACTGTGGCTAGGAGCTTGCAGTCAAGGCCACCACTGAGCAAAGAATGAGGGTGCCACAAAGCACTTGGCTGTGCTTGCATTTCTCAGCGCCGGATTTCCTGCGACTATTCTGGGAGAAGTATGGGTTACTTGAGGGACCTGGACGGAGTTCCAGGTTCCTGGATTCTGCCTGGCCATTTGGGGAGTGAATCAGCAGAAGGAAGACCTCTCTCTTTATCTCTCCTTCTCTCTCTGTAACTCTGCTTTTTCAAATAAATAAAATAAGTCTTTAAAAAAATAAACAGGCCGGCGCCGCAGCTCACTTGGCTAATCCTCCGCCTGCAGCGCTGGCACCCCAGGCTCTAGTCCCGGTTGGGGCACCGGATTCTGTCCTGGTTGCTCCTCTTCCAGTCCAGCTCTCTGCTGTGGCCCGGGAAGGCAGTGGAGGATGGCCCAAGTGCTTGGGCCCTGCACCCGCATGGGAGACCAGGAGGAAGCACCTGGCTCCTGGCTTCGGATGGGCGGAGTGCGCCGGCCGTAGCGGCCTTTTTGGGGGTGAACCAACAGAAGGAAGATCTCTCTCTCTCTAACTCTGCCTGTCAATAAATAAATAAATTAATTAGGTAAAAAAAAAATCAATAAGAAGCCACCATTGTGGTGTAGTGGGTAAAGCCGCTGCCTGCAACACCAACATCCTATACGTGCGCCGGTTCAAGTCCCGGCTGCTCCACTTTCAATCTAGCTCCCTGCTAATGTGCCTGGGAAAGTAGTGGAAGATGGGCCAAGTGCTTGGGCCCCTGCACCAACATGGGAGACCCGGATGAAGCCCCTGGCTTTGGCCTTGCCCAATCGTGGTTGCAGCCATTTGGGGGAGTGAACCAACAAATGGAAGATCTGTCTCCCCCCCCTCTAATTCTGCCTTTGAAATAAAATCTCCCCTCCACCCTGGAAATATTTTAATGGTGGTTACGTTTTAACTGACCCCCTGATGGCTCTGTCCCTAATCAAGGGGGATCCGGAAGACTCTGAACAGGAAGAGCATAACATGGAGTGGTAGGTCAGTAGAACCAAGGAGGCTGGAGCTATGGCCAAGGGCTCCTGATGACCCTCCTCAAAGCAACACAGCTCTCCCTCCTGCTGCAATGCACACAATATGTGTGAGTGAGGTTTCAAACACAATGTCTCCCCAAACTCATTCAAGAGTGTGAACTCCAAGGACTAACAGCAGAAACTTGGTCCAATTATGATGTTCAGAGGCAGACCTAGGAGGAGGACCCTAGTCACTGGAGGTGCTGCACTCGGAAAGAATTAGTTCTTATGGGGGCCAGAGCTGTGGCATAGTGGGTTAAGCCTCCACCTGTGGTGCTGGCGGCAGTTGGAGTTCCGATCCAGCTCTCTGCTTTAGCCTGGGAAAGCATTAGAAGTTGGCCTAAGTGCTTGGGCCCCTGCACCCGCATGGGAGATCCGGGAGAAGCTCCTGGCTCCTGGCTTCGGATGGGCCCAGCTCTGACCATTGCAGCCATCTGAGGAGTGAACCAGCGGATGGAAGACCTCTCTCTCTGTCTCTCCCTCAGTGTGTGACTCTACCTCTCAAATAAATAAATAAAATCTTTAATAAAAGAGTTCTTTGGGACCCCAGTCTCTCACCTCCATTCTCACACACACTCCTGCTGTGACACCATCCACTGTGAGGTCCTTGTCGAGAGGCCAAACAAATGGGGCCACTGCCCTTGGAATTTCAATCTCCAGAACTCTAAGCCAAAGCAACCTCTTTTTTTTTTTTTTTTTTCCCCACAAAGTACCTAGCCTCAGGGATCTCATTATAATAAGAGAGAAAATATACCTGTGTTTAAAAGGATCCCTCTGGCAGACAGTGCTGTGGCACAGTGGGCTAAAGCCCCAGATTGCAGCACCAGCATCCCATATGGGCACCTGTTAAGAGTCCCAACCGTTCCAATGCAGCTCCCTGTAAATGTGCCTGGGAAAGCAGCAGAGGATGGCCCAAGACCTTGGGCCCCTGCACCGACGTGGGAGACCTGGAGGAAGTGCCTGGCTCTGGACTGGTTCAGTTCAGGCCCCTGCGCCATCTGAGGAGTGAACCAATGAATGGAAGATTCTCTCTGTCTCTCCCTCTCTCTGTAACTCTTTCAAATAAATAAAATAAATCTTAAAAAATAAAGAAATAAATAAAAGGATCCCTCTGGGCCCTTCCAAGTGGCCTGGGGATGTATGTACCAAAGAGAAAGCTACAATTCTGCACTGTCCCTCCTGCCTCCAGCTGGCCTTAGGAGAACATGGCATCTGTGAAGACAGGCTCTGCCCTGTTGCAGCAGTGACTGTGAGGACACAACAGTGACAGAAGGTGAATTTCCTTCCTGCTGCTGGGATGCACACAAACCCTGGTGCCTCACTAAAAGGAGCAGCATGGCTACAGAGCAGGCTGAGCAGGGGCAACAGGTGCCCAGAGGGAGCTAATCCTAGGGCAGCAGCCTGCGCCTGGGCTGACTGAGCATTTCCACCCTGACTCTACACACACCACAGTGCAGCTCACTGGGAAATAGGGGTGCTGCAGAGGTAACCGGGCACGACGGGGCCCCAGGCTGACTTCTAACTGGACACACACAGGAAGGAGGCATTTATGAAGACAGAGCAGAGACTACGAGTGCCACGTCTATAAGCCAAGCAACGCCAAGACTTCCAGAAAACATGATACGCTGGGAGAGGCAAGGAAGGGTCCTTCCTGAGAGCCCTCATGCGGAGTCCCTACGGACACCCCGATTTCAGCCTCTGGCCTCCACCACTGTGAGGTAGCAAACGTCTGCTGTTTCAGCCACCTGGTCACAAGAGTCTACTGCAGCCCTAGAAGCTGACCTGACAGGCTGGGGTCTCCCAGGCCCCAACTTCTGGAAGAGAACCAATGCAGGGAGGAGGGGCTGCTGAGAGCCAGGTTGCTGGATCTAGAGATTTGTATGCCTGCTTAACAAAAGTACTGGTAGCAGAAGTTGAACAGATGTAGGATGATGTGTCCTTGCTTTTCTGCGGGTTGGTCTCTCCCACTCCCCCTCAGTGCCCAGGCATCACAGCCTGGCCGTGTGGACTTGCCCGCTTCCTCACCGGAGGCCGCATGTGTGGGTCCTCCTCACCCCAGAGCATCTCTGCAGCAGGGCCCAAGCCTCACCTGTCTCGGGGCTCCTTGATGCCTCGGTCTTCTCTGCTCCCTGCAGGTCCAGGACCCATGGCTCCTGTCCCTGCTCCAGCCGGGAGATCAGCTCAGGCTTGAAGACCAGGAATCCTGCTGTGTGGGGGGCAGAACATGAGATGCGGGGAGCATGCTGGGAGGCCTGTGCAGCCCTTAGCCCCCTGCTTTCCAGGAGTAAGGGGCAGTGGGGCTGGAGCACAAGCAGAGCCTCTGCATATGTGCGTCAGAGTACACTGCACCCTGTTCTGTCTCATCTGTCCAGCTCCTGGGGGTGGACATGGAGGGCTCTGGACTCCCATGTGGTCCAGTCACTAAAACTTCTGCAAAGGACAGGACAGCTGTACCCTAGGTAGAAAGAAGCCTCAGTACAAGCCAGCACTTCACTCAGTAGAGCAGAGACACCAAAGAGGCAGGGGTGGTTAAAAAATAAGAGAAAAAAAAAAACAACAATAAAAACAGGCAAGCAAAGTAGACTTTAAGTCAGAGGGTCTAGGTTACAATCCTCACCCAGGGGTCTCCCAGCCCGGAGTCCCTGTGCAGAGGATCCCTTCTGGGGGAGCCTGGTGTGTGCCCACCTGGCAACCTGCTTCACTGCCAGTCAGTGCAGGGACGAGCATGAGCCGCAAGGGCCGGCACGCTCTGGAAGCTTCCTGTCTCTGGGAACAGAGAGGCAGGGATCCCACAGGTCTGCAGCCTACAAGCTCAAGCCCTCAGATGCAGACAAGACCCCAGCAACAGGGAAACACCTGTGTCCAGCCATGAAGGGCGTCATGGAAGCGCAAAGACCACCACCACACCACAGGCACCCAACCAGGTACACCTGGTATGGAAGCAACCGCACAAGCGCAGCTCGGGGATGCCAGCCCCGGGGGAACCAAATGATTACTAGATGGCAGCTATGTTTATCATGGGCAAAATTCACAAAATACAGCAGAAGCAGTATGCAAAGATACAATTTTAAAACATATTTACTAGAAACAAGGATAATAAAACACAAATGAGGATAACTATTAAACTCCAGAAGCTGTAAACAAAACAACACAGCCAACCCCAACAAAAGAAACAAAATAATAAAAGTGGGATAGGATTCAACAAAACAGACATACAACAACATCTCCGCCCCCCACCCCACAAAAAAGATCAGCAAAACAAAAGCCAGTTTTGTGAAAAGGCTACTACGGACTCGTGGCAAAAGCCAATCACAACCAACACAGTGACCCTGACCCTACAAATTCTTCCCGAAATTGAAAAGACAGAAAACCTGCCCAGCTTATTTCATGGAATTTGTATGCCAAATGCCGCTTGTCAAAAACGTCAAAATTATACAAAGACAATAAAAAGAAATATCTAAGTCATTGCTTATGAACAGGGATACAAAAATCCAAAATGTACTACTGGCCAGCAGAGTTCAAAACTTATTTGTAAATAAGGTAATTAGGTAATTATTTGTAAACTAGGTAGGGTTTATTCTAGGAGTACTCAAAACATACCAGTTGTAATTTACTACTCTAATTTTAAAAATCGTGTGATTATCTCAATCAATAAGGAACAAGAATTTGAAATTCTTATTTAAAATCAAAAAGAAAACTCAGTCAATCCCTACATGCTTCTGTGGATGCACAGAGCACAACAAGCCTCGGGGGCCCTGTTCAACATCAGGCTGGCCACTGCCAAGGTGAAAAGAGGTGAGGGCTATGGCAGGGAGGGCACGAACTCTCAGTCACTGAGCCCCCTCCTGGAGGACAGGGCAGAATCACCAACTAGCAAAGGGGCTCGACGGAGCCCTCCGAGGCTGGCAGCATTGGTGGGCGGCTGCAGCTATCAGCTGAAGCACAGTCGCCCAAGAGAGATCCACAAAACAACAAGAACCGAAGCTTCAGACGCACAGGGGATCACTGCTCCAAAGGCTCTCAGTGAACTCAAGCCACGCCCAGTGAAAATCCCACTCACCTAATCCAAATCAAGAAGCAGAGAGCTGGCCCACAAGAACGATCAGGGAGGAGACCCGAGCTCAGAAACAAACATTTCACAGGAAGGTGAGACTACTCAGTAGATGATGCTGGTAAAACACCTGTCTCTTGACGAAAAATAAAACAAGATTTTTACTGAACTCCAACAGAAATCTAGGGTCATGACACGAATGAGAAAATTAAACTATAAAATCCACAGGAGAAAATGTTGCCTACCTCAATGCTTGGGAGTAGGAAAGAAATTTTAAAATTTCAAAGGCACAGGGCTGGTGCTATGGCACAGTGGGTTAAAGCCCCAGCCTGCAGTGCAGGCATCCCATATGGGCGCCGGTTCCAGTCCCAGCTATTCCTCTTTTGATCCCGCTCTCTGCTATGACCTGGGAAAGCAATGGAAGATAGCCCAAGTCCTTGGGCCCCTGCACCCATGTGGGAGACCTGGAAGAGGCGCCTGGCTTCAGATCAGCTCAGTTCTGGCCATTGAGGTCATTTGGGGAATAAACCAGCAGATGAAAGACCTCTCTCTCTCTCTCTCTGGCTCTACCTCTCTCTGTAACTCTTCCAAATAAATAAAATAATTCTTTAAAAAAAAAAGCGGGGGGCAGGGGGCTGGCTCCATGGCACAGTAGGTAAATCCTCTGCCTGTGGCGCCAGCATCCCATATGGGTGCCAGTTCTAGTCCCGGTTGCCCCTCTTCCAATCCAGCTCTGGGAAAGCAGAAAATGCCCCAAGTGCTTGGGCCCCTGCACCCGCATGGGAGACTGGGAAGAAGCACCTGGCTCCTGGCTTCAGATCGGTGCAGCTCTGGCCATTGAGGCCATCTGGGGAGTGAACCAAGGACCTTTCTCTCTGTCTCTCCCTCTCACTGCCTGTAACTCTTCCTCCCAAATAAACAAAATCTTTAAAAATAAACAAACAAATAAATTTCAAAGGCACAACTCATAGGCAAAAACTGGAGAATACTAAACTAAAATTTGATGGGAGCACGAGAGAAGCGGAACAGATGTTTACAACACACTAAAGCCTGTGTGGTATTACCATATCTGGAGGATTCCAAGACAGACTGTTTATAACACACTTCCCCGTCTCTAACTTTGGACACAACTTGAACTTAAAATCATCATCAACCAGGTAGTAATGTATCCAGCACCAGTGTGCTCAGTCACATGCCACTACCGCTCGTGTAAACGTGAACACACAGGCACATGCACTACCACCGCCCTTGTCGTGTGTATCTGGTCACATACCACAACTGCCCGTACACATGTGAGCTCAGCCACAGGCGCCACCACTGCCTGCATACACATGTTCTCCGTCCCATGTACAAACATGAACTCGGCCCCACAATGCTCAGATCATCATTCTGCAGCTGTCACCAGCATCACACAACACATGTTGAGTCTGTTCTTCCCTCTGTCTCAAAACGTTGTCTTAGAACTTGGCACTGAAGCAAGGAGCTATTGTACAAGCAAAGTGGAAAATGCTGCAGTTGAGACTGAACAAGCAAACACTGTAGCACAGTGGGCTAAGCTGTCTGCCTCCTGGGATGCTGGCATCCCAAATGAGTGTCACTTCAAATCCCAGCTGCTCCACTTCCTGTCCAGATTCCTGCTAATGTGCCAGGAAAGCAGCACATGGCCCAAGTGCTTAGGTGCTTGCCACCCCATGTGGGAGACTGGATGCAGTTCTAGGCTCCTGCCATCAGTCTTGCCCAGCCCTAGCTGTTGTGACCATTTAGGGAGAGAACACGTGGATGGAAGCTCTCTCTCTGTAAATCTGCCTTTCAAATAAATAAATAAATCTCTACAAGAAGCCAACTGCTGGTGGAGGACTGACTGCAATTCCAGTCACTGGCAAGCCAGCAGCTGTGTGCAGAGGGCCTGAGAAAGGGCAGCATAGCAGCACAGCCGGGTGGTCTGTCACTGGCTGCCACGTGCCAAGCAAGAAAGCTTCCTGTCAACCTTGATGGATGGACGAAAACCCCACCCACGCGCAGGGGAGTGCATCAGCTCTCGAGGGCCGACTCACAGGCCACCATCACGCACGAAGCGCAGATGTGACTCACTACCGGCTGTGCAAAAAAGAATACCCTAGCCAATTCACCACGTGTCTTTCCCTTTCTATTTCAGTGGCTTATGGTAAACCATGTACAAATGAGTCTAACAGAGCTCTTTAAAGAACATACATTTTGGGGCCGGGGCTGTGGCATACCAGGTTAGATCACTACCTGCAACACTGGCATCCCATTGGGTGCCAGTCTGTATCCTGGCTACTCCACTTCCAATACGGCTCCCTGCTAATGGCCTGGGAAAAGCAGTGGAAGATGGCTCAAGTGCTCGCCCCCTGCCACCCATGTGGGAGACACAGAAGCAGCTCCTAGTTCCTGGCTTCAGCTTGGACCAGTCCTGACCATTGCAGCTGTTTGGAGAGCGAACTAGTGAATAGACCTGACTCTCTCTCTCTCTCTCTGACTCCACCTTTCAAATAAATAAATATTTAAAATCAAACATAAGTTTAATTTTTGAAATATGCTACAATCAGCAGCATGCCGCCTTTCTTAAAATAATTTACAGATAATAATGGTGCGTCTAGTGTGTTAACAATGCACAGCGTCTTAGGGTCAATGGAAGCTAATACGAGAAACGACACCTTCAATCAACAAAGCAGAGCAACCCCGGGAGGAATGCAGACAGGGCTCTGGGCCTGACTGACAAAACGTCAGAAAGCTCCGGACTCTGCTAGACCAGCCAGGACCAAGGGGCACAGGCCTGGTCCAGCATCCTGAAAAGCAGCTGATTCACCAACTGCGGCCCCCTCCCCACACCAGAAACCTTCCTGAGGGTCCAGGATGCTCACGCACTGTAGTGCTGCAGAGGACATGGGGCCATGGAAAGAGAGTCTGGTTGCAGGAAAGAGAAGTTACACACACACACACACACACACACACCCTTCCCAAAGCTGCAGTCCAACAACAGAGCACATCCCAGGAGGACATGAAGATGATCAAGAGGCTGGAGTGGCCACCTCTGGTGGAGGCAGGAATGGGAAGACAGGGGCAGGGCAGGATAGGTGAGGGGATGCCCTGACAGCATCTGTACAGCCCCCAGAGGGCACTGCGGCCACCCCTGGCTCTGGCTGACAACCATTTCCTTGGATTCCCCAAGGCAATAATTTCTCCTTTTGTCGAAGTCACCTCAAGTTCGGGTTCTACTTCTCACAACGTAATAGCTCAGGAAGAGGGGCTTTACCAGCTCTGGAATTCTGTCTGCCCTGGAGGCTGAATCGTGACAGGCGCAACGCCTGCAGCCAGCCTGGCACTCCCAGATCCAGGGCCCCCGTTCAGCCTGAGCACTCAGCTTCCGTATCCCCCACCACTGACAGAGGCCTGCCTGAGTGGGTGCTGACTGACGACGCGGGTGGGGTCCCCAGGTGCAGCCTCACCTAGTCCGGCCACACTGCTGTGGTTCTCCAGCATCACCTCCCTGTAGAGGGCCCTCT